>NW_027361697.1:61572500-61623290 GCF_039654945.1 Dendrobates tinctorius
TCCTGAGCAGAAACGCGTGGGAAAACGCATGTGCTTTTTGACGCAATTGTTAAGCGTTTTGACATCCGTTTTCCTATGCGTTTTTGCAATTACAGTGTATGTATGCGGAATCGCACGCGATTCTGCACAATTAAGGCTGTGTGCCCACGATGCGATTTTTAAGCGTTTTTGCCGCAATTTTCGGCGTGAAAACGCTGCGAAAACATTTAAAAATCATGTACAGAACGCACTCCTATGGCATTCTGCACATGCTGTGCTAATGCTGCGCTTTTTTCCGCAGCGGAATCGCATCGCGGAAAAAATCGCAGCATGATCATTCTTTTGTGCGGAATCGCAAAGAATTGCCGCGATTCCGCACCCATAGGAATGCATGAGAATCGCTTACTTCCCGCATGTGGCTATGCCCACCATGCAGGAAGTTAAGCGTCTCATGTGCGGTTGGTACCCACGGTGTGGAGGAGAGGAGACTGTCCTCCAGGCCCTGGGAACCATACCCCTGTAAAAAAAAGAATAAAAAATCGGGGTATATTTACCTTCCGACGTCCCGCGCTGCCATCCCGGGCCTCAATGTTCCCAGTAATGCCTTGCGGCAAGGTCCTGTGATGACGTAGTCTCGCGTGACTCTAGCTGGGAACGCTGGGGACCGGGAATGCAGCGCGGGACGTCGGAAGGTAAATATACCCCGATTTTTTTTATTTTTTTATCATTTTTAACATTTTATCTTTTACTATTGATGCCACATAGGCGGCCTCAATAGTAAAAAGCTGCTCACACTTGTCAAACACTGTTTTGACGAGTGTGACCAACCTGTCAATCACTTTCCAAGCGATGCTTCAAATCGCTTGGAAAGTGCTTGACTATCGCACGCGAAAATCGCGGCAAAATCGCGAACATAATCGCGGTGAAATCGCGCAGAAAAAAACACGCGATTTCTGGGAAGGAGTCCGGATTTCAGTGTGCGTTTTAAAACGCTACGTGGGCCCATAGCCCAATGAACATGCTGCGTTTTTTACTGCTAAGCATTTCTGCAGCGGAAAAAAACGCACCATTAGCACAACATGTGCGTTTTCCATTCTATTACATTAGATGCTTTTCTTAAGCGTTTCCGCAGCGGAAACGCTTAAAAAACGCAACGTGGGCACACAGCCTTAGGGTGAATTCAAACATCAATGAAACATGGTGCCTGTACAGACTGTGATGGATGGACTGGCCATGGGTCTCCTGACCCAATGTCAGCAGCCTCATTTATGGTATTGACCCATGGCCAGTCTTTCCATCACAGTCTTACATAGACCATGCCTAACGGGTGTCTGAATTCGACATTATTCTTATAGCGAAACCTGAGGGAAAATGAATTACAAAAATGCCTTACACCGTGCCTTAGTTAGCATTAGAAAGCTGCTGATCATCTAGCAATATACGATGACTCGGGTTCACAGAAACAGCTGCCTGAAGAATTTTGTTTTCTTATAGCAGTGTCTCTCCGTTTCATTGAATCAGCAATGCCATCTGCGATTAAACCTCCTCTTTAGCACAAGCAAAACAGCAAGTTCTTCCACTCCTTTCTGAAAATGCCAGGAGTTAAATCCTCGGCATCTACTGTTTTAGTTACTGTAAATGGGTGAGGAAGCAATTCTTTCAGTTCAGCCACCAGGGTCGATTGATATTCTTTTAGCATTACCTGTGGGTTGGTGCTGCCCCTACTGAGTGGCTTGATCCAAAATTGCCCCTTTTTCAGCACATATCTTCAAGAGGGAATAAATTTTTGGGGTTCCGGAAGCAATAACCAATTTCCTCACTTTGCAAATCAGAGTTCCAGCATGTCTCTTATTGTCAGCTGCAGCGTGTGCACAACATAGCACATGTGATGAATATGAGAAAGCTTTGATGCAGCTTCAACAAGTTCATCTAACTGTAAAGTATCGTTTTCTAGTCTTCTGTATAAAATCTGTTTGTTCCTAAGTTACAGGACTATGGCCTTCCATCTCACACATACCGAATCTGAAGTTTTCTTCTAGCTGCTGTTCACCTTCATTATTCTCATTCATCAGTTTAATTGTACTTTTCATGTTTGAATTATTATCAGTTACAATAGCAAAAACTATTCTTTTTTGAGTTCTTAATCTCGCAGAACTTTTTCCACTAAGGTCTGGAGAAACTGACTGGTATGATGAGGTTTAGTACCTTTTACTGCCAGCGTCTTAGTAACAATTTTCTTTTCACAAACAAATTGAAAGTTTATAGCAAAATAGTTCACTCTGTGACATGTGCAGGCGTCAGTTTTAAGAAATATAAAGTGTTTCTTGATAGTCTTTTAAGATCCTCCTTTTGATTAAGGGCTTCTTCAGTCACTAATTTTCTAATACTTTCTTTTTACAGAGAAGCACCAAGTTTGCTGGCTATTTCTCCATTAAGAGCTGTAAAGGCTGGTCGTACAAATAATGACAATAGTACACTGTTCTTCACAACAAGCTCGATGAGCTGTCTTTTAACCCCTTCACCCCCAAGGGTGGTTTGCACGTTCATGACCGGGCCAATTTTTACAATTCTGACCACTGTACCTTTATGAGGTCATAACTCTGGAACGCTTCCATGGATCCCGGTGATTCTGACATTGTTTTCTCGTGACATATTGTACTTCATGTTAGTGGTAACATTTCATTCAAATAACTTGCATTTATTTGTGAGAAAAACGGAAATTTGGCGAAAATTTTGAAAATTTCGCAATTTTCCAACTTTGAATTTTTATGCCCTTAAATCACAGAGATACAGCACACAAAAAACTTGATAACTAACATTTCCCACATGTTTACTTTACATCAGCACAATTTTGGAACCTAAATTTTTTTTTGTTAGGAAGTTATAAGGGTTAAAAGTTGACCAGCGATTTCTCATTTTTACAACACCATTTTATTTTTAGGACCACATCACATTTGAGGTCACTTTGAGGGGTCTATATGATAGAAAATACCCAAAAGTGACACCATTCTAAAAACTGCACCCCTTAAGGTGCTCAAAACCACATTCAAGAAGGTTATTAACCCTCTAGGTGCGTCACAGGAATTTTTTTGAATATTTAAAAAAAAAATTAACATCTAACTTTTTTTCACAAAAAAAATACTTCAGGTTCAATTTTTTTTATTTTACAAAGGGTAACAGGAGAAATTGGACTGCAAAAGTTATTGTGCAATTTATCCTGAGTACGCTGATACCTGATATGTGGGGGGAACGACTGTTTCAGCGCATGGCAGAGCTCAGAATGGAAGGAGCGCCGTTTGACTTTTTCAATGCAAAATTGGCTGGAATTCAGATCGGACGCCATGTCACGTTTGGAGACGATGTACCTAAACAGTGGAAACCCCCTACAAGTGACCCCATTTTGGAAACTAGACCCCCCCAAGGAACTTATCTAGATATGTGGTGAAAACTTTGAACCCACAAGGGCTTTACAGAAGTTTATAACGTACAGCGGTACAATTAAAAAATCATATTTTTTCCACAAAAATGATCTTTTCACCCCAATTTTTATTTTCCCAAGGGTAACAGGACCCTAAAAGTTATTGTGCAATTTGTCCTGAGTACGCTGATACCCCACATATGGGGGTAAACCACTATTTGGGCGCATGGCAGAGCTCGGAAGGGAAGCAGCGCCATTTGACGTTTTTGGCTGGAATTGAGATCGGACATCATGTCGCGATTGGAAAACCCCTGATCTACCAAAACAGTAGAAACCCCCACAAATGACACCATTTTGGAAACTAGACCCCCTAAGGAACTTATCTAGATGTGTGGTGAGAACTTTGAACCCCCAAGGGCTTCACAGAAGTTTATAACGCCCGGGCGTGAAAATAAAAAAATCGTATTTTTTCCACAAACATGATCAATTAGTCGCCAATTTTTTTTATTTTCCCAAGGGTACCAGGAGAAATTGAACCCCAAAAGTTGTTGTCCAATTTGTCCTGAGTACGCTGACACCCCATATGTGGGAGAAAACTACTGTATGGACACATGTCAGGGCTCGGAAGGAAAGTAGTGACGTTTTGGAATGCAGACTTTGATGGAATGGTCTGCGGGTGTCATGTTGCCTTTGGAGAGCCCCTAATGTACCTAAACTATTGAAACTCCCCACAAGTGACCCCATTTTCGACACTAGGCCCCCCACGGAACTTATCTAGATGTGTGGTGAGCACTTTGAACCCCCAAGTGCTTCACAGAAGTTTATAACGCTCGGGCGTGAAAATAAAAAAATCATTTTTTTCCACAAAAATGATATTTTTGCCCCCAATTTTTTATTTTCCTAAGGGTAACAGGAGAAATTGGACCCCAAAAATTGTTTTGCAATTTGACCTGAGTAGGCTGATACCCTACATGTGGGGGTAAAACACTGTTTGGGCGCATGGCAGAGCTTGGAAGGGAAGGAGCACCATTTGACTTTTTCAACTCAGAATTGGCTGGAATTGAGATCAGACGCCATGTTGCATTTGGAGAGCCCCTAATGTGCCCAAACAGTGGAAACCCCCAATTCTAACTCCAACCCGAACCCCAACACACCCCTAACCCTAATCTCAGCCCTAACCCTAGCCCTAACCCTAATGGAAAAATGGAAATAAATACATTTTTTTTATTTTATTTTTCCCTAACTAAGGGGGTGATAACGGGGGGTTTGATTTACTATTTATGGCGGTTTTTATGTTTGGCGGCTGTCACACGCTAAAAGATGCTTTTTATTGTAAAAATAGTTTTTGCATCACCACATATTGAGAGGTCTAATTTTTCCGTATTTTGACCCACCGAGTCATGTGAGGTCTTATTTTTTGCGGGACGAGTTGACGTTTTTATTGGTACCATTTTCGGGCACGTGACATTTTTTGATCGCTTTTTATTCCGATTTTTGGGACGCAGAATGAACAAAAACCAGCGTTTCATGAATTTCTTTTGGGGGGTGCGTTTACACCGTTCCGCGTGCGATAAAATTGATAAAGCGGTTTTATTCTTCGGGTCAGTACGCTTACAGAGATACCTTATTTAGGTCGTTTTTTTGTTTTGTCGGTTTTATGCAATGAAAACTTTTATATAAAAAATAATTATTTTTGCATTGCTTTATTCTGCGAGCTTTAACTTTTTTATTTTTTTGCGGATGATGCTGTGTGGCGGCTCGTTTTTTGCGGGACAAGATGACGTTTTCAGCGGTACCATGGATATTTATATGCGTCTTTTTGATCTCGCGTTATTACACTTTTTGTTTGGCGGTATGACAATAAATCATTATTTTTTGCTTCGTTTTTTATTTTTTAAGGGGTTCGCTAAAGGGGTTAACTAATGGGACAGTTTTATAGGGTGGGTCGTTACGGATGCGGCGATACCTAATATGTGTACTTTTATTGTGGTTTTTTTTTTTATTTCTAAAAAATGGATTTATTTGGGGGAATATATATATTTTTTTTTTCTAATTTATTTGGCGATTTTTTTTTTTTTTTTTTTTTATTTTAACACTTTTTTTTTTATTTTTTACTTTACTTTATTAAATAGTCCCAGGTGGAACATCACTGTCCTGTGACAGATCGCTGATCTGTCACATCACAGATCACTGTGACAGATCAGCAATCTGTCACAGGCACTGCAGAAGGCTTCCTAATGCCTGCGCTTTGCAGGTACTGAGGAAGCCAGCTTCCTGCAGGCCCCCGAAGGCCCCCGTCGCCATCTTGGATTCGGGGGCCTGCAGGAAAGGAGCCCCCGGCAGCAGCGCTGCACATTGCGCTGCCGTGGGGGGCTCAGGGAAGAACGGAGGGAGCCCCCTCCCTGCTGATGCTTCCCTTTAACCCCCGGTACACCGCGATCATGTTTGATCAAGGTGTGCAAGGGGTTAACGTGTCGGGGGCGGTCCGTGACTGCCCCTGACACATTGTGCCGGGTGTCAGCTGTGATAACCAGCTGACACCCGGCCGCGATCAGCGGCGCTCACCACGTGGGCGCCGCTGATCGCGGTAGACGTACTATCCCGTCCATGGGCATAGGGGCCCGGGTCCCATGGACGGGATAGTACATCTCATGTCAGGAAGGGGTTAAACATATCTGCTGTCGTTGTTACAGTAACTTTGACACGTATAAAATATCTTGTAACTGACGTTTTAGACGCTCTTTCCTCATCCTTCGCATGGTGAGAAGTGCTGGTCTCTGGTTTCTTGGTGTCGCTGTGATCTTTCTCAGTCACTGCTTTGAAAACTTCTGGGTGTAAGCATTGTAAATGACTGTTTAGATTGGAAGTTCTTGAAGGAGCATTTTTATCACTGCCTGAGTGTGCACTGATTTTGAGCTCACAGCATTTGTTTTCATCTCTCATACACTTCACAAACAAAATACTTTTAGTCTTGAGTTAATGTGAAATCCTGAAATATAACAGATTTAATAGGAAGCTTCTTAGGCATTTTATAATCATATAAATTCACTCTCAAAATTTTGTCCTATAAAAATAAATAAGGTATATTGTAATTTCTACAAGAATAGGGAATTGTGTAAATTTTGGATAGAAATAAGACAAACTTTGCCTAAATCAATAGTGCGGATGATGGCAAAATGTTTTTAATATATGGTGTTAGATAGCTTTACTCTGAACTTTCACATCATGTTGCTTCACAGTCTATGAAGAGGGGGGGAGGAGGAAGGGAGCAAGTTTGTGCTGCATAGTTCCCCAGAAAGAAACTGAAACTGCAAGCAGAACCAATAACATGAAGAAGATCAGACCAACTAACCTCTCCAAATATGAGCTCAGAGGAAAATCAAACTAAAACATGAAGCATATACTGTATTATTGATTTCTACATAGATAATTGATAGTTTAGATATGCCTTAAGAAGTACTTTCCTTAATCCTGTTTCCTGTTCACCCTAGCAGTCCTTGAGGTGAGTGCAGGGTTGCAGGCATTCCTTAGCAGCGCCTTTTTGCTCTGATCTGTAGAGGAGGAGCTTTACTACCGAGCATGTGCATAAAGCGCAGCACAGATTCATCTCCATTAAAAACTGAGGTCCTTAGATAAGGAGCAGACATTTACAGGACATTTCATAACTTTACCAATTTATTATGAAAAAATATTCAGCACATACTGCACTGAACTACTTTACCCAGTTTATTATATATTTTAGGAGTTGTATTCGGTCCATTTTATACCGACTCCACCAAAATGGACTCCCACCTCCACAGCCCTGGTAAACACTATCTTTTGGTTTTGTTTTTTTGCACATGTGAAAAATCAGTAAGGTCTGAATGAGGCCTAATGATGCAAATTTTTCTTCTACAAATACTAATGGAAAGTCTGCAACATATCTGCTATGTGTGAATGTAGCCTTAGTCTTTAAGGAAAGGGGACATAACCGCCTGATTAAATGTGAGATTACATTCTGGTAAATGGATGTAAATGATTAGGCCCTTGTGTTTTGCTATTTTTAGTCCATGTTTAACGCACAGCTGCCCGATCTGTCTGTTAATTACTTTGGTGCCCTCTATAATATTCCTAATAACAATCTCTTCCTTAATACAGAGCGCTCATCTTGCAATGATTGACACCCTGATGATGGCATACACGGTGGAGATGGTCAGCATAGAGAAAGTCATCGCGTGCGTCCACAAGTACTCGCCCTTCTTTCAAACTGCAGAACTGCCCTATGACATTGAAGATGCCGTCATGTACTGGATAAATAAGGTAGGGGATATCCAGAGCCCCCGGCTAAAATGAGCCCTTTTGACTGACACTGCTTGCTCTGTTGGACAAGACCTTCCCACAGCCATCCCCATTGACAGCCATGCTGCAATGGTGCCACTTGCTGACACTTTAAATGGAACCTGTCACCAGGAATAATGCTGTTAAACTACAGATATAGTGTTAATCTGCAGGCTAACAGCGTTATGATGCTGTCCAGCGGCTCATTGCAGTGAGGAGAAATTGATCTTTATCCCCCCAGCAGAATTCAGTATTCACTAAGGTCCTGACTGACACTGGCTCTACACTGCGGCCGGCTGTTAGTCAGACCGGTGACTGAACAAGCACCACCCTTATGACTGAATACCGAATGCTGCTGGGGAGAATAAAGATCTTTTTCCCGCTGCATTTAGCTGTGTGCTGGCCCTTGAAAGCATAATAACACTGTTAACCTGCAGATTAACTCCATATCTGCAGGTTAACAGCGTTCTTCCTGGTTTCCTTTAACCCCTTCAACCCAAAGCCTGTTTTCACCTTCCTGACCGGGCCAATTTTTACAATTCTGACCACTGTCCTTTTATGAGGTAATAACTTTTGGAACGCTTCCATGGATCCCGGTGATTCTGAGACTGTTTTTTCATGATATATTGTACTTCATGTTAGTGGTAAAATTTCTTTGATATGACTTTATTTGTGAAAGAAAAAAAAGGAAATTTGGCAAAAATGTTGTAAATTTAGCAATTTTCAAAATCTTCATTTTTATGCCCTTAAATCAGAGAGTCATATTGCACAACATAGTTAATAAATAACATTTTCCACATGTCTACTTTACATCAGGACAATTTTGGAGACATTTTTTTTTTTTTTAGGACGTTATAAGGGTTAAAAGTTGACCAGCGATTTCTCATTTTTACAACAAAATTTGCAAAAACCATTTTTGTAGGGACCACCTCACATTTGAAGTGACTTTGAGGGGCCTATAAGACAGAAAATACCCCAAAATGACACCATTCTAAAAACTGCACCCCTCAAGGTGCCCAAAACCACATTCATTAAGTTTATTAACCCTTCAGGTGCTTCACAGGAATTTTTGGTATGTGGAAGAAAAAAATAAACATTTACTTTTCACGAAAATTTTCGTTTAGACCTAATTAATTTTTTTTTTTTTTTTTTTTTTTTTTTTTACTTTTGCAAGGGCAACAGTAGAAAATGGACCATACATTTTGTTGTGCAATTTCTCCTGAGCCTGCCGATACCCCATATGTGGGGGGGAAATCTACTGTTTAAGCATATGTGAAGGAGCGCCATTTCACTTTTTGAATATAAAATTTGCTGGAATAATTAGCGGACTCCATGTCGCGTTTGGAGAGCCACTGATGTGCCTAAATAGTAGAAACACCCCACATATGATATGACGATTTTGGAAGCTAGACCCCTTTGGGACCTTATCTAGATGTGTATTGAGCACCTTAACCCCCCAGGTGCTTCACAGAAATTTATAACGTTAAGCCGTGAAAATGAAAAAAAAATAATCAAATTTTTCCCACAAAAATCTTTTTAGTTACAAATTTTTTATTTTCACAAGGGCAAAAGGAGAAAATGGACCCCAAAGTTTGTTGGGCAATTTCTCCTGAGTTCACCAATACCCCACATGTGGTCAAAAACTGCTTTTGAGGCACAGTGCGAAGCTCAGAAAGGAATTAGCGCAAATATTACAGAGCAGATTTTGCTACAGCAGTTTGAGGGTGCAATATTACATTAGCAGAGCCTTTGAGGTGCCAGAACAGCAGAATCCCCCATAAGTGACCCTATTTTACCAATTAAACCTCTCAAAGAATTCATCTAGGGGTGCAGTGATTATATTGACACCACAGGTGTTTTACAGACTTTATACCATTGGGCAGTGAAGAAAAAATAATTTACATTTTTACCAACAAGATTGTGTGTTACCCCCAAGTTTTACATTTCCACCCTGGGAAATGAGTAACAATGGCCCCAAAATTTGTTCCACAATTTCTACTGAGGTGGCAGTACCCCATATGTGTCTGTACAGTACTGTTTAGCCATACGGAGAGACTCGGGAGGGACAGAGCGCTATTTGCCTCCTGGAGCGCAGATTTTCCTAGACTAGTTTGCAGATTCCATATTAAGAGCCCCTAAGTGCTAGAAAAGCAGAATCCCCCTCAAGTGACCCCATTTTGGAAATCATACCCCTTTGGGAATTTATCTACAGATGTAGTGACGATTTTGACTCCATGGGTGTTTTCCAGAAATAAACAGCAGTGGATATTGCTGAGTGAAAAATTGCAAACTGCCGTTGTAGTGACAAGTACGTTATGCCCAGCTCATGCTTCTGGAGACACAGACCTTTAAATTAGGTTGGCTCTCATCACTACAGAAATGGCAAACATGTGGGCGCTAAATGTTTAGGCACACTGGGGTTCAGAAGGGAGGGAGCATTTGGATTTGGGAGTGGAGAATTTGCTGAATTTCTTCTGGGAAGCGAGGAGCCATTTATCTTTTCCAGAGCCTTTTGTGCTACCAGTAATATGGAAGCCTCTTATATTTCCGTTAACAGATGACACACCTGAGTGGGGCCTTGCTTTTTTTTGTGGATTGAGTTGAAGCTTTTATTGGGAACATTTTACATCACTTTAAGGACCACATTTATCTGACGCGCTACGCTGACCAGTTACTTTTGGGTTTCCATCTTAAACTCTGAGTGACGAGACTCAGATGAAACCCCCGAGGGATCCATTCACTATAATTAGGCAGCAGAGTTACTCTGCACTCCTTTTGGCCTCTGTTCAGCTGTGTCCTTTTCAGAAGTGCACAAAACTGTGACAGACGGCACTTTTATGCAATCCTAAAAAGGCGGACACTGCCGGATCACAGGTCCTATGCTTCCACAGTGTCTTCATCTGACTCATTATAGGGAATCTTCTGCCAGTGGTTCCGTCTGAATCGCGTATTTCAGAGATTTACACAGAAACCCTGGAGTAAGAGCTCAGCGCAGAGCGCAGGATAAAAGTGCGCCGAGCCTTACTGTGTTCTTTGGGAGGCAGACTGAAAGAAATCAACATGTGAAGAACTGGTTATTTTTTACACTGTTCCTTGTGCGGTATAAGTGATTAGGCGACTTTATTCTTCAGGTCAGTGCGATTACAGCGATACCAGATTTATATTAGGTTTTTATGTTTGGCTGCCATCACATACTAAAAGAAGCTAGTTTTTGCATCACCATATTTTGAGAGCTATAATCTTTTTCATATTTTGACCGACAATCATGTGAGGTCTTGTTTTTTGCAGGACGAGATGGCGTTTTTATTGGTACCATTTTTGGGCACATGACATTTTTGATCTTTCTAGTCTGATTTTTGGGAGCTAGAATGAACAAAAAACAGGAATTCGGGAATTACTTTTGTTGGTAAGACAGCTTTATTCTTCGGGTCAGTACGATTACAGCGATACCTCATTTATAGTTTTTTATGTTTTGCCCCTTTTACACAAAAAAAAAACTGTTATAGAAAAAAATAATTATTTTTGCATCACTTTATTCTGAGAACTTTTTTCATTTTTTTGATGATGGAGTTATATGGCAGCTTGTTTTTTCTCCTACGCCACAGTGGGTGTTATACTGCTGCTACTAGGAGGACACTACTGTAAGTAAACCAGAAAAAAAGTTAGCTGCTCCCCTGCAGTATACACCCTCTCGCTGACTGGGATTTCTCCAGTTCTTTGCTTAGTGTCTGTAGGAGGCACTTGGGTCTGGATTCAGACCCCACCATTTTTATTTTATTTTTTTAATTTTCTGTAAATTTTTTTTTTTAACGGAGTGAAGGGGGCGACGGTTCCTTTCTACGGCCCACTCTCCCCTGAACCAACAACAGGCAAGCACGTGGAGTAACCATTCACATACACTTTCCTGCGACAAATGGGGCTGATTCCTCTAACGATGGTTCCCTTATGGTCGGTACTCCACGGATACGAGGGCTAGCGCAAAAGGAACGAAGCACAGGAGTGCATGAAGAGGACTTGAGCAGTGCTTTCCGATGCCCTGAATCAGCCCCACAGCTCTCCATCCCCCTACCACAGGGTGGATCGATTTGAGCAGTACCCCTTTAAGACTTCCTCCAGCTCTGCTGCATCGCCCGGAGGATGAGACCCTGCAGCTGGAAGAACGCGGAACGCGACCTGCCTGAGCTCAGGAGTGGAGGTATGGGGTCGGGTCCTTTCCTCCGAGAGAAGCGCTGACTTGGCGTCAGCGGCGGTGCACTGGCGCCCCATCGCGGCGCCCCCCCCCCCCCCCCGCTCTCGGCGCTCAGATAGGCCAGAAATTTAGCCCCAGGATTTTCCGGCCCACTAGGCTGCAATTTGACTAGCGCCGCCCACACTAATGTCGCTGCCCCCTTCTCTTGGCGCCTCTTACGAGATTCGCAATTCTAATCTCTGAGTCCATGTCCTTTTCCATCAGCGGCCGTTAACCCCTTCAGGAGCGCTAGGCATGGTCTGGACAGCTGGATACCGGGTGACACCACAGGACCACCGCTATTCCTCCCGGGGGACACAGTTCGGGACCGTGGGTAAGCTGCATCTGCCCTCAGATTAAAGCTTAACCCCTTCCCGGCACATTCTCTGCAGCTGCAGACAGACTCTGCCGTAAACGCGTTCAGGAGCGCTATGCCTCAATCTAAGGAGGCTAAACAGGCGGATAATAAGCACACTGTTTTTATACCGTGTGCACCATTTACAAGTCTGCATTACCCAGTGGACAGACTTATCCGTTATACACAGACTGTGACCCGGCGTGCGCCCCAACCTGCGCCCCGACGCCCCTCACCGCGCTGCTGACCCATGACGCGTCCCCTAGTCACGTTCGCGCCTCAGCATCTGCGCCTCCTGTCTCTCGTTCGCCTTTTTCTGAGGTTCAAAGCGAGCACGACTCTGAATTCGAATCTGACTCGTCAGCCCCTCAGAATCCCCCATCTGATCAGGAGTCGCGTGATTCTCTTATAGAATCAGTCAACAGGATTCTAAAGTTGGATGAGGAAAATATTCCCGCTCCAGCACACACTATCTCATTAAGGCTGTGTGCACACGCTGCGGATTTTGCTGCGGTTCCGCAGCGGTTTTGGCCGCTGCGGACCCGCAGCAGTTTTTGCTGCGGTGTACAGTACCATGATTCCCTATGGGAATCAAAAACCGCAGTGCAGACGGTGCGGAATTTTCCGCGCGGATTATCTGCGGTTTTCAATCCGCAGAAAGAATTGACATGTCAATTCTTTCTGCGGATTCCCCTGCGGTTTGCCATCTCCTCCATTGAGGAGATGAAAAACCGCAGGGCAAAACCGCAGAGCAATCCGCAGGTAAAACCGCAGGTCTTTTGACCTGCGGTTTCACCTGCGGATTGTACAAAATCCGCGCGGATGAATCCGCACCTAATCCGCAGCGTGTGCACACAGCCTTAGAAAACCAAGCGTGTGCGTAGGTTGTTTACCAGCTGTCCAGAAACATGGGGACCGGCCACATAAATGGTTCTCAGGGCAACAGTCTACTCAGGCTAAATACCCTATTGATACAGGCCTAATGAAGGATTGGTTACAGTCCCCTCCGGTAGACCCTCCTGTATCGCGTCTTGCTTCTAAAACGCTCCTATCTTGCCGCCTTTCGCGGCAATTTGGGTCTCTAAGGCAATGGCCGCTTGGGCAGAAGCCTTAATTACTTCCCTCCAGGGCACCATTCTTTCTCCGGAAGCAACCGCTGTCGCCAGGCAGATAATTCACGTAGCGGACTTTGTAGTAGACGCTTCTGGTGATGCCGCCAACTGCGCGGCTCAAACTGCCGCTAATGCGACCTCCATTACAAGAGCCCTATGGCTCTGCGCCTGGCGGGCGGATGCCACATCTAAAAGAGCAATGTCTTCTCTCCCCTTTCAAACGGGTCGTCCTTTTGGGGAGAAACTGGACTAGCTCTTTTCTGATACTACCGGAGGGAAAAGTAAATTCCTTCCTCAACACAAGGGCTGTTCGGCCTTTTCGCAACCAACAGCCGACGCGTCTTAGATCTTCTCGCAACAATTCCGGTTGGTCCTCCTCTACTTTCTCTTCCAGATCAGGTCGGTCCCCGCGAGGACACAGAGCCTCCCAGGTCTCATACAGACCTAACCGCTCTTGGAAACCCAGGTGTACTATTTAATGAAGCTGCCAGTTGAGGACCTGTGAGGCGTTGATTTCTCAAGCTACAGACTCTAATGTACTTTTCTTGTTGCTTAGTGGTGCAGTGGGGCCTCCCACTTCTCTTTCTACTCTGGGTAGAGCCTGTTTGTGCTCTCCTCTGAAGGGAGTAGTACACACCGTTGTAGAATATCTTCAGTTTGTATAGAGTGTATTTCTGAATCATTTAATGTTAGCTTCATTGGAAAAAAAAACCTGTGATTTTCTTTCAAAAATAAGGAAAACTTTTGAATGGTAGTGTATATGTTACATAAATGTATTTATTGGAAAAATATTTTTTTCTTTTTATCTTTTTTGATTTTTTTTAAAATAATTTTTACACTTTTTTATCATATATTTTTTTTTAACTTTATTACATTATCCCAGGATTGGACATTACTATATTACATTAGATCACTGATCTGACACTCTGTACTGCAGAGTGTCAGAAAAGGATCTGACCGACAGGAAAGGAGGCATGCCAGCGCCTGCTCTCAGCAGGCACTCACAAGCCACCTTCTCTGTAGGATCCCGCGGCCATCTTGGGGCCGAGGGTCTCCATGGAGACCATCAGGACAAGCGATCACATCACGTTGTCCTGATGGAAGTGCACAGGGAGCCCCTTCTATGCCGAATTATTATTTATTTCTATAGCGCCATTAATTCCATGGTGCTGTACATGAGAAGGGGGGTTACATACAAAGTTATAGATATCGTTAACAGTAAAAAAAATTTACAATGACACTGGTACAGGGGGAGAGGACGATGTCCTTGCGGACTTACATTCTATGGGATAGTGGGGAAGAGACAGAAGGTCGGGGATGCAGCAGCTCTAGTGGTTTTGAGGCGGCAGCTCGGGCGGTGGTGAGTCGGCAGAATGGTCATTGCAGGCTGTAAGCTTTCCTGAAGGAGATGGGTTTTCAGGTTCCGTCTGAAGGAGCCGAGGGTGGTGGATAATCGGATGTGTTGAGGCATGGCATTCCAGAGGATGGGGGATATTTGAGAGAAATCTTGGAGGTGGTTGTGTGAGGAACAAATAAGTGTGGAGGAGAGTAGGAGATCTTGGGAGGATCAAAGATTACGTGAGGGAAGATATTGGGAGATTAGTTCAGAGACCTAGGGAGGGGAAAGGTTGTGGATGGCTTTGTAGGTCAGTATTAGTAGTTTGAACTGGATTCGTTGGGGAATTGGGGGCCAGTGGAGGGATTTGCAGAGGGGAGAGACAGGGGAGTAGCGAGGAGAGAGGTGGATTAGTCTGGCAGCAGAGCTGAGGACAGACTGGAGTGGCGCAAGAGAGTTAGCAGGGAGGCCACAGGAGAGTATTGCAGTAGTCAAGGCGGGAGATGATGAGGGCATGTACAAGAGTTTTAGTAGATTGAGGGCTGAGGAAGGGACGGAATCTCGAAATATTTGTGAGTTGGAGGCAACTGGAGGTTGCAAGGGTTGCAAGATTTTGGACGTGTGGTTTGAAGGACAGGGCAGAGTCGAGAGTTACTCCGAAGCAGTGGATTTCAGGTGCGGGAGAGAGTGTGATGCCATTTACCATAATAGATAGATCGGGTAGGGAAGATACATGAGAGAGAGGAAAGATAAGTTCAGTTTTGTCTACAATTCGCCTCTGTCGCTGTCACTACTGACAGCTGTATCAGAGGGGTTAAATGCCCGCGATCAGTGCTAGCATCGATTGTGGACATTGCTGCATGGTGTCAGCTGTCACGTACAGCTGACACCCGCACGCGATCGCTACGGCGCTCAGTGTGAGGCCGCCTGATCGTCGTTCCGTACTAGTACTGCTGTTTGCTGGAACGCATCTCCCGCAGAGCAGTACTAGTATGGCGCATGTCGGGATTGAGGACAAGATGTCTGTACAATTGCAGCTTCACCTAGGAATACGGTTTTTCTAACATTTGTGTTGCAGGGAATTTGTCATCAGGTTTTTTATATGTAATATGAAAGCAGCTTTATGTAGAGGCAACTGATTAGTAGGTTTCTGTGCATAAGCAGGAATCTGCTAATCAGTGATGGAGGCGGAGATACACCAGCAGGAGGTCTACTAAACCTGCTGACCAATCCCCTTTAAAGGAGTTGTTCACAATTTGGACAACCCATTATCAATTAAAGTGTTCCCCCACTTAAATTAAAAATGCCTTACACTCACCTCTGGTGCCTGCCCAGGGTCTCCTGGGGCTTGCATGACATTGTCATCCCTGCAGCCAGTGAGCGGCCACTTCACTCTCGCTTTGTCGAAAAGAAGTGATAGTGAAGGTGCCACTGATTAGCTCCAGGGTTGACTTGATATAACACCCGAGCCCCAGGCATATCTAATTTCACGTGGAGACATGTAGTAATGGAGTAGGGTTTGTCCAAGTAGTGCAGCCACTCTTCAGTGTCCTCAAACTTATTTCAGAGAGGTTATCCGGTGCCGCTCACTTCTACATCAGAGGTGAGTGGCGCCTGTGATGTTATAACACCGCAGACCTGCCAAGGTGCGTGCACGATTACCAGTTATTAGCGTCCTGATCACTAGAATAGGACATGTGCCTTATACCGGCTGATTGTGCACAAATCTCAGCTGGTGTATGGATGTAACATCTGACATCTGTGGTGCAGAAGCGAGCGGTGCTGGGTAACCCCTGTAATGCTGCTGTATTGGAGCAGTGCTGTACTTTGGCACCCAGATCAGTTATTTATAGCGGAGTGTAAGCCTGTTATTCCTGGACAGCTTGTAATAACACAGACTTTACTCTAGAGACGTAAATCCTCTTTGTGATACAGTGTGCTGTCCAGCTGTCAACAATCAGATGGACACAGGTCATATTATAACTAGTCATAAAGGAGAAGTGTATCCAAATACCGGAGCTGCAGACATTTACTGACCTATTGTCTTTTTTCCTTATCCCCTAGTCCAGTGTGTTAAAGGGAATCCATCACCAGTTTTTTGCTATAGAATTTGAAAGCGGCATAATGTAGGGGCAGAGATTTGGATTCCAGCAGTGTATCACTTACAATCAATATTTTATCAGCAGGAAATTATCATAATAGGGCTAGATATGTTGTGATCCTAGTCCCACCGATGCCCCAGCACACAGCCGAATAACTGAGCTCTGCTAGATCTGCAGCAGAGACAACTGTGATTCCGCCATAATGATTGCACCCAGTAAACTGACAAGTTGTTGTAATCACTGTCTGTTTCCCTATATCATGCTGCTGTCATATTTACATAGCTTGAAAAGGATTCTGAGTGTTCTGCCATCTTCCACGTATGACGCTGTGTGGATTCCAGCATACGGCTAAACCTTTCATCCACTCCCAGTAACAAGACTGTATGGGTGCTTAAGTCTATTATTTATTGGGATGATATGGACAACAATGGGAGATGATAACAGATGGTATAGTAGATTAAATTGGTGAACACAGTAGTAGATGAGATCAGGGGTTGTTGTACAAAGTTGTGGATGATATCAGAGATTGTTGTACACAGTTATGGATGATTCAGGTAAAAACTATAAGAAACAGATAATGCAGCATGTCAGTACTGGCAGACAATATCACAGCAATACAGGGTACAATCACAACAGTAGCAATGATACAAGATGCTGTTATATCGGTAGCATACATTATCTAGAAGCTGAGCAATACAACATACACAGCAGTAAAAGAGGGATCTAAAACAACTAATGGCTGCCAGCTTTGCACTCACTGGACAGAGGATGCATATAACTATCATGCAGTGTAATAGCATTACAGGAGCTGAACATGCATTGCAAACATAATCGGGGGCTGCATTATGGCTGCTAACACAGATGCATAACATGTATACATAAATGCATTAAACCTTACCGGAATCTGCTTGTTATAAGCAGTTGTTTTGCATAGAGCTGAGCACCTGTGCTACTCAGAAGTCTGGTAGAAATGGTTACATGTTGCAAACCCGGGAAGGAAGAAGGACGGTTCTAAACAGTTAACCATTTAGGGAAAGAGAAGTGTTATGGATGAGTCACCGAAGGAGGAAAAAACAAAAATAATAGCTAAGTCCAGAAAACCAGAGAAGTTGGAAGCTATCGGATTGCAGACCCCTGACCCTATCCACAACAACTAGCAGCAGCTGTGGGGGGGTTCCTACAGTGCCCTAGACACCTCGATCACAGCTGGAGAACTAAATTAGCTTAAAGACAGAAAGGGGAAATCTAAACTGCCCCAGAGCAGCCCCCAACATATGACTGTGAAGCAAGATGAAAAACACTAACACAGATAGAAAGATAGGTTGAGCAAATGATGGGGCCCAAGCTAACTAAATAGGACAGCATAGAAAAGCTGCTGTCTGCAATCCGCAAAAACCCTATCCAAAAATGAACCAACAGACTGATAGGAAAAACAGGCCCTGAAGTCGCTAGGCTTCAAAAAGACTATATCAGCACTCAGGTATATTCTGAAGACAGAGCCAGAGATCAACAGATCAGAGACAAAAATGGAATTCAGCTCACCCCTGGCCGGGGATGGCTGAACTAAAAAAAAAAAAAAAAAAAAAAAGGCAAACAGAACCAGTACTAAAGTGTACAAAAGGCAGAGCAAAACTTAGCTTTGAGAAGCAGAAATCAGACTGGACTCCAAGAATACAGCAGGGAAATCACCAGCAAGGCAGCAGGGCGTCGGCTGCCTTATATCCAGTCATCAGTTCCTGTGACCCAGTCATCATCTACCTGCTCAGCTGTTTGGTAATCAGCCTCACTACCTTCCTTCGCCAGAAGAGGGAGTTCATCAGACCTCACTGGTGAAGGGAAAAATGAACTCACAACAGAGAAGATTCCAAACACATGAATAAGAAAGAGAAGGGCAACTATGACACATAATGGCCATAGCTGGAACAGCACTTTAAAAAATACCTTGCTGCACAGAGTGGGCTGAACACTCCCCGCTTGGCATCAACAGATGCCATAATTTGGCTCTTTTGGTTGAGGGCGGTATACGCATGCTTGTAGTGGTGCCAACCTTTTCAAGGTCTCTGGCTTGCAGCTGATGCTGACTTGTAGGACTGGGCCACATGAAGTAGACAGGTGATAGCTCGAACAAGTGACTTCCAGGTTGAGAACCTGCTGAACTGATGAGATTCCAGGTGATGGCTTGAAATCCCTGTATGCAGAGCAGACACTCGAGGACGGAGCTCTTCGTCGGCATCTGGATCCACTAGTTTGACCGTATCGGGCCTGTCGATGTGGGGCATCAAACGGTACAAGGAAGCAGGGCCTGTGAACCACGTAGTGCCCTTTAAGATGACTTGGAGCAACGGATCTAGTCGCATGGTCCACAGGACTGAGGTAAGTTGGCACGTAGTGCCACTGATTAGGGCAGGTGGATCTTCTTATCCTCAGTACCCGGTTACTAATGTAGACATAAAAGCGTTGAGTTTCGTTGCAGATGTATCCTAGTACCACCTTGCTATCTTTGTAGAACTCTGCATCTTTGATCTCCAGATTCATAGCATCCTAGATAAACTCGGCCAACTCGACTGCGAGGACAGCAGCACAGAGTTCCAGTCTGGGTATTGTGTGTTCACGGAGTGGTACCAGTTTAGTCCGGCTCATCACAAACCCGATGTGGCTCTGTTCGTCCATGTGTATGGTTTTGAGGTATGCTACTGCTGCGATCGCTTTGACTGATACGTCACAGAAGATTCAAAGTCTTCGTGTCTTGACTTCTGTGGATAAGGAAAAACAGCGTATGCACAACTTCAAAAGGTGCTCAAGTAGGGCCCCACACCATACATGAATAATAAAGAAAACTTTGCACTCAACTTCTAGAATATTTTTTTGGATTTTTTAATGCAGCCAGAAAATAGACGTTTCGGCCTCACTGGCCTTCGTCAGTAACAGACTGCAGTATAGTAGTTAATCGAATTCAGTGTGATAATAGAAGTGACACCATAGTCACTTTAAATGTGCCTGGTCATGCACTAGGCTCTGGGCATGGAGCCTGACTCAAATAGTACCTGGGTGGGTGGGGGTGCCATGCAGACATCAGTGACCCAGAATCCACTGTTGGTCAGCTGTCCTCCTTTGTCCTGTGGAAGACCATACATCCCATGTGGTCTTGTTCACCTTCACAGGCGTGGTGTTCATTGGTAGGTGCTGAGAAAAGGCAAAGTAGTGGAGTGCTGTTTGGCAATTCCTTTACCAGTAGACTATTGTGACATGCCCGGAAGAGAGATGGACGTCCATTTTCTAATATGCTGGTAAGCATACTGTTGACTGAGGCTGGCCTGTGTGCTCCTCCTAGACAGACGTCTCCGATGATGAGCCATCCAAGGTCGTGCCTCTGTGCGTACAGAGCGTTCCTGGAGCTGTTTATACACTCTCTAGCCTTGTGGACTCGTAGTATATCTCTTCCCAGAAGAAGAGTTATTGGGGTTCCTGGATCCATCTCGGGTATCAGGTGGGCTATACGCTTTAGATAGAGGTGATGTGTCGCCACCTCCCTTGAAGGTATCTCTGACCTAAATGACATAAATGCATTAAACCTTCCGTTTGTTATAAGCAGTGGTTTTACAGAGAGTTGAGCACATGTGAGGTACTCAGAAGTCTGGTAGAAATGGTTACATGCTGCAAACTCGGGAAGGAAGAAGGGCGGTTCTGAACAGTTAACCCTTTAGGGAAACAGAAGATTCCAAACACATGAATAAGAGAAGGTCAACTATGACACCTAATGGCCATAGCTGGAACAGCACTTAAAAAATACCTTGCTGCACAGAATGGGCAGAACAATGAGCGTTTTTTTTTACTATGTTCACACCTTGTATTTCCAGCGGTTTTTTTTTTTTTTTTGCTGCTTTTTTATGCACATTTTAAGCTTTTGTTTTACAGTACCAGCAAAGACTGAGATTTCAGAAATCTTATGCACACACGGGTTTATTTTGCTGACTGAATTGGAAAACGGTTGCATTTTTGCAAACAGCATGTCGCTTCTTTCAGCGTTTTTCAGTGTATTTGCAGCATTTTTTCACCCTTAGGAAACAATAGGTAAGTGCAAAAACACAGGTTTAAGTACTTGCTGTGTTTTTTTTGCACAAAAACCTAAGGAAGTTAAATCAGGATTTTTGGGGGCACTAAACTTTCTTTCTCGCTTCATTGGGGGACACAGGTTAACATGGGTGCATGGTGGTGTCGCTAGGAGGCTGACACTTTGCAAATAATTTGGGCCTGTCGACAGGTGCATACTGCTGGGGAGGAGCTAACTTCTTATTTGCATAGTGTCAGCCTCCTAGCGACAGGAGCATACACCCATGGTAACTTGTGTCCCCCAATGAAGGCTCCAAGAAAGAGATTTCATGGTAAGTACCAAAAATCCCACTTTATCAGCATGCACAAGAGACCCAAAAAATGCAGCAATAAAACCTGTTAATTGTAAGGAGCTTAAACGCAGCTTAAAATTTGCATTAAAAAAACGCAACCTGTCACATAGCCTTAAAGAACAGAAATTGTCATCCAAAAATTTTTTGACCAACAATTGAAAAAATGTAAAGAATTAAGGCTTTAATTTATTTAATTTAATTGGTATAAAATATGAAAAATAATTTAAAAAAATGTATATATTTCCAGCTATTAACCACGAGGAAGAGCAGCTGCTAATATTTGCCATGAAAACCTGCTGTAATGCTAGCTCGCATTACAACTGCTGTAAAAGTAATCTTCTTGCTTATGTCTGATCTCACTTCTCCCCTCCACTTCTGGGCGTTTCAAAGAATAAAAGAGTCTGAAGTTTACAACCACAGTGTTGGGGGATCACAGTGCACGGACATTACTGCTGAGTGCACAGTGATAGTGATATTGATGTGAGCAGTGGACGGCCGTCAGCTCTGATTCTATTAGTTCTCTGTCCTGCTCACTATGTCACATATGATGGGATTAGTTACATAGCTGAGTGGACTGTACCACACATGATAGGATTAGATACACAGACTATAACATGTCATAGGATTAGATACACAGACTATAACACGTGATAGGACTAGATACACAGACTGTGTAACACGTGATAGGACTAGATACACAGACTGTGTAACACGTGATAGGACTAGATACACAGACTGTGTAACACGTGATAGGATTAGATACACAGACTGTGTAACACGTGATAGGATTAGATACACAGACTGTGTAACACGTGATAGGACTAGATACACAGACTGTGTAACACGTGATAGGACTAGATACACAGACTGTGTAACACGTGATAGGACTAGATACACAGACTGTGTAACACGTGATAGGACTAGATACACAGACTGTGTAACACGTGATAGGACTAGATACACAGACTGTGTAACACGTGATAGGACTAGATACACAGACTGTGTAACACGTGATAGGACTAGATACACAGACTGTGTAACACGTGATAGGACTAGATACACAGACTGTGTAACACGTGATAGGACTAGATACACAGACTGTGTAACACGTGATAGGACTAGATACACAGACTGTGTAACACGTGATAGGACTAGATACACAGACTGTGTAACACGTGATAGGACTAGATACACAGACTGTGTAACACGTGATAGGACTAGATACACAGACTGTGTAACACGTGATAGGACTAGATACACAGACTGTGTAACACGTGATAGGATTAGTTACACAGCTGAGTGGACTGTACCACACATGATAGGATTAGACACAGACTATAACCTGTCATAGGATTAGATACACAGACTGTATAACACGTGATAGGATTAGATACACAGACTGTGTAACACGTGATAGGATTAGTTACACAGCTGAGTGGACTGTACCACACATGATAGGATTAGACACAGACTATAACCTGTCATAGGATTAGATACACAGACTGTATAACACGTGATAGGATTAGATACACAGACTGTGTAACACGTGATAGGATTAGTTACACAGCTGAGTGGACTGTACCACACATGATAGGATTAGACACAGACTATAACCTGTCATAGGATTAGATACACAGACTGTATAACACGTGATAGGATTAGATACACAGACTGTGTAACACGTGATAGGATTAGATACACAGACTGTGTAACACGTGATAGAGCCGTGTATCTAATCCTAAAGGGGGTTTTACACATAGCGATATCGCTAAAACGTCACTGATTTTGTGACGTTATAGCGATATCGCTATGTGTGATACTTACCTCCAACCGGCTCCCCCGCTGTCCATCGCTGATCGCGCGGCTCCATTTCTCGTCGTCTGCTTCCTGCTGTGTGAGACGAGCGACGCTGGACGCGGGCGGGAGGACATCTGGATCGCTGTGTGTGAAAGGTGAGTATCGTGCGCTGTGTCGCTGCTGCATCGCTGTGAGATCTTCCTGTGTGGACGCTCACTAGCTATCATTTAGCGATGCACCAGCGATCCTGACCAGGTCGTATCGCTGGTCGGATCGCTGGTGCATTGCTAAATGTAAAAGGGCCTTAAGACACTACGTGGCTGTCGGTGACCATCGCCTTGGCTGGTTATTTGGCTGTCAGCCCTCTCTCCCGCACACAGTATCACTTGTCTGATCACCATGTCGGCCGGCGCCCCGCACACATTGGACAGAGGCTGAACCAGTCATATATGAGCCATTTGCATCATTGTCGGGATATTGAATAGCAGGGGGTCAGCACCCTGCTGCACCACAGTGGTTGTGAAACTACAACTCACAGCATGCTGCCCAGCGTGTGGGCGAGTGCTGATGACAGCAGGTTGTCAGTCGCTATAAAGCTGCATTCAATGAATCTCGACTCTTGGAGATCTCCCTTGGAGCAGGAGATTTCATTCCTCCTTGCTTGGAAATCATTATGATAATACTCACAGAAAAACTGTTTTTTTTTTTTTAGGCAAATACTTGTGTAATGTGTCAGAATTTTACTATAGCAGTATATATGGGTTTTGGTTTTTTTCAAACATTGACTATGCTGTATTTTTTTGTGTGAAGCTTTTACTTATTTTATTCATTTATTATCCTTTTAAAATATTTCAGGTAAATGGACACTTGAAAGGAATTCTTGAGCAAGAACAGCGAGTGAAAGAACAGCAGAACATGGATCCGAACGCTTCACAGAAGGTATGTCCGTACAGGTGACATGGAGGGAGCAGAGCGCCAATCTTATATGATAACATCTGCTAATAATAAGGGCACAGTCAGCCTGTGGTATAAATGGGCCGGAGATCAGAATGTAGCACACGGACTGGCCGGCGGCTCTACCGAGCATGACGGGTTCATGTGTTATTTCTATGCAGCTGTCGGGAGAGCCGCTTGGCAGTCCGTGCACTGCATTCCTATCTAGGTCTGATTTATAAAGCCCTAAGCATGCTCACTCCCAGTCAGTAACTTTGGCAAGCATGCCATGGATCAGCCAACAAGCCAGCAAAACACTAGTTTATCAGCTAATCACTGATCATTCACCAGCAAGAAAATAAGTTTTCTGCAGCACATCGCCCTTTATAAACAGAATGTGCTGTCTGCAATATGCAGGTTGTATGGTGACCAAGCGACCATTCTGTCCCCATACAGTATGTTTTGGCCTGTGTGAACGGGTCATTAAACGAGCACTGATGTGATGGGCAGAAATCTGCGTCCACCCACCGCTGATTAACATGTCTATCAATGCATAGTGTCAGGAGCAATCTGTTCTAACAGTGATGGGGGGCTTGCATGAACAATCTTTCCCCCTCTTGCCATTATTGTCGGCAGCACATCCCTGTTTACACCAATTTTTTGTGGCCCACATAAAAACTACCTTCATCGGACATACAAGTGCTCCAATTGACGCCCATTTGGCTGATCATTGACGCCTGTAAAATGGCCTTAAAGGGTTTTTCTCCTTCGCCTCATTGGGGGACACAGATACTGTGGGTGTATGCTTCTGCTGCTAGGAGGCTGACACTGAGTGAAAAAAAGAGGTTAGCTCCTCCTCCGTCGTATACACCCTCGCCCCTATTGAGGGCGGAACTGTTTTTTTGCTTAGTGTCCATGGAGGCACACAAGTCTGGTTTTGCTCCAGACTTTTTTTTTTTTTTCCTGCACCATTCTATTTTGTCAAGGCCCCCTCACATACCTGAGCTGGGAAGCTGAAGAGGATCGTCAGTGAGGAGAGGGCCTGGGAGGGCTCCTGTGGCGAAGATCCGGGGCTGGAGCCCTTAGCTGTCAGATGCCACCGGCCAGTGGCTGCAGAGCGGTGCGGAGAAGCCCGCGCCAGTAAGTAGCACCATTTTATTGTGGCGCCATGGAGTCGCCCCCCCCGTTGCGGGCAGGGGATAAATTGAGGCCGCGGCTTTAGCCGAAGCTAGGCCGCGATCGGAAGTTCCGCCTCTGTGCTGCGCGTCACTTCCGGCGGCCCGCGCCCCAGGCCTGGGCGGCGGGGGATAAATTTAGTCCCCAGCTTCGGAGCACGGCTAGGCCGCAGACCCGGAAATACCGCCCCTGGACCAGTCTATATGCTGGCGTCCGCCCCACGGCTGGTGGCGCGCGATTTTTGTGCGGAGGCGTCCAGGAATGGGGGGCACAGGACTAGGGTAAGTGCTGCCCGGGAGACCACAGGGAAAACGAGGGGTTACCTCCTTCCCCCTATCCCCAGCAGCGGACAGATACAGCCTGTCCGAAGAAGCAGCATGCATCTCTTGTCGGGCTGCGTTTTCGCGGGCGCAGAGCAAGCGATTATGCAAAGCCGGCGACTCCAAACGCGCCCAGGAGCCCTCCCCTGCGACCGAACCCACAATACTGGTGTGGGCAGACCACAGAGGACAAGGCTCGGGATTCCCGCTGTACAGCGCCCGCAACCCGACGCCTAACAGAACCACAGTGTCCATCCTCCCCTGCGACCGCGACCAGTGTGCCAAGCCCCCCAGAGTGGGTCCTATCACTGTCACAGTTCATGCAATTGAGTCCCTTCTGGCCTCAAATGGGGGCAGGGACAGTGGCTCACTCGCCCGCTTTAGAGGGGACCTCCACCTCACTAGAGCCCCTCGCCTGCAGGGGCCGCTCTCACTCCAGGCAGACCCGAGGAAACGAATCCACACGTTGTCGCCCAGTCCATCTGGTGCCTTGGCATCCGTAAGTTCTGCTTCTCGCTCCCCGTCACCAGTGGTTGAAAGCGAGCAGACCTCAGAATGCGACTCAGACGAGCCCCTTGACCTGGATACTCCAGCGTCACGCAGCGGCTATGGGGCATGAAATGGCATTTAAGCAAGTGAAGCGCTCGCACAGAATTTTTTCCTCTCATCCGGAGTTTGAGGACATAGTGCAGCGGCACAGAGAACGTCCAGACAGGCGTTTCTCGGGTCAAAAGGCACTCGAAACAAGGTATCCGTTTGCTCCTGACCTCCGTAAAAATGGATGGAATCCCCGTTGGGGATCCTCCGGTTTCGCGTCTAGCCACTAAGACCCTGCTATCCGTCCCTAGTGTTTCCTCAATTAAGGATCCCACGGATCGCCTTTTAGAGAGCTTAGCTCGCTCAGTATATGAGGCGCCAGGGTCAGCGCTCGCTCCCTCATTCGCAGCAACTTGGGTAGCCAAGGCTATGATATCATGGTCAGAAACATTAAACAAGGTCGCGCAGGAGCAGGATCTACCTGCAGAGATTTCGGAGGTCGCAGGTCAGATGGCGATGGCCTGAGACTATGTAATCAATGCGTTTTTGGATGTGGACAATTGCTCGGCACTTGCTGCCGCTAATGCAATTTTTATCAGAAGAGCCCTATGGTTAAGGACATGGCGAGCCAATTCTACTTCTAAGAAGTCCTTGACTTCCCTGCCTTATCAGTGCGGCCACCTATTTGAGGAGAAGTTGGATCAACTTATCTCCGACTCCACAGGAGGAAAGAGCGGGTTTCTCCCTCAACAAAAGGTCAAAACGCTTTTTCGTCACCCGTTTTCAGGCACGTTTTCGGGGCTTTCGCCACCCCGGGAGGAGTACACGACCAATTCCACCACCTCAGGCCGCCCCAACCAGGATAGGGAGCGGCAGGTCTCATATAGAGCCAACCCATTGGGGAGAATGCATACTCAGCAGCCCTGATCGAGGGGATCCAGATCCCAAAGATCGTCGGCCAAATGACTCGAGGCCTTTACCAGATGACACCGGCAAGGTGAGCGGCCGCCTACTCTGGTTTCAGTACGACTGGGTCAATGTCGCTCACGACGCATGGGGAAAGGAATTGATGGCCTCGGGTTACAGAATAGAATTTGTCAGATATCCTCCAAGACGGTTTTTTCTTCCCGGCTTCCCAGGTTGGATACCCAGGCAAGGGCTCTATCGGGAGCCATCAAATCGCTCCAACGCAACGGAGTAATTGTTCCAGTGCCGGAACACGAAAGAGCTCAGGGGTTCTATTCCAACCTTTTTGCGGTTCCCGAAAAGGACGGGTCTGTCAGGCCTGTTTTGGACCTGAAGCTTCTGAACAAATTCATCAGGATCAGACATTTCCGGATGGAGTCTCTCCGTTCAGTCATATCGGCCATGGAGCAATGAGAATACTTGGCCTCAATAGACATCCAGGACGCATATCTGCATATTCCCATTTTTCCTCCTCATCCGAGGTTTCTACGCTTCACCATCGGCGATCAACATTTTCAGTTCGTAGCGCTACCCTTCGGGCTAGCCACGGCTCCCAGAGTGTTCACAAAGGTTATGGCAGTTGTCATGGCCACACTGCATTCTCGAGGCATAGTCGTCTTGCCTTATCTGGACGACCTCTTGGTCAAGGGCCCGTCAATACGGGCATGCAAAGAAAAGGTCAACATCACGCTAGATACTCTTGCCCGCTTAGGATGGTTGGCAATGCAAAGAAGTCATCCCTTGTGCCAGCTCAGAGGATCTCCTTCCTAGGAATGATCTTCGACACTTGCCGAGGGTTGGTAATTCTCCCTCAGGAAAAGGCGCTAGCTCTTCGGCAGGGAGTCCGGACACTTCGCCAACCAGTCCTTCATACCATCCGATCCAGGATGAGGATTCTAAGGAAAATGGTGGCAGCAATGGAAGTGATACCTGTCGCCCAATTCCACCTTCGCCCTCTGCAGCACGCCCTCTTGTCAGCCTGGGACAAGAATCCTTTCACGCTCTATCGTGCCGACTGTCCTCTCAAGTCAGGCAGTCGCTCGGATGGTGGATAACCAGTTCCTCTCTGGCCCAGGGGAAACCTTTCCCCCCAGATCATTGGCTGGTAATGACAACCGACGCCAGTCTCCTCGGTGGGGGAGCGGTGTTTCGCCACCACACAGCCCAGGAACGGTGGTCGCCACAGGAGTCACGCCTCCCGATCAACTTATTGGAGGTACGAGCAATTCGGCTGGCTCTGCTAGAAGTTTCTTCACTTTCTAGCAGGCCGCCCCGTCTGGATTCGATTGGACAACGTCACGGCGGTGGCTTACATAAATCATCAAGGGGGCACCCGCAGCAGAGCAACCATGCGCGAGGTGGAGCTCGTTCTTCAGTGGGCCGAAGCAAACCACTCGGTAATTTCAGCTGTCCACATTCCGGGGCGTGGAAAGTTGGGCGGCAGACTTTCTCAGTCGGCAGGGTCTTGCATCCGGAGAGTGGTCTCTACATCCCAAAGTTTTTCAGCAGACTTGTCAACTGTGGGAAGCTCCGGATGTGGACCTGATGGCTTCCAGAGTGAATGCTAAGGTGCCCACATATGTCGCTCAGGCCAGGGACGCGCAGGTATTCGCGGTGGGCGCGTGGGTTCTGCCATGGAACCAGTTTCACCTCCCATATCTATTTCCCCCACTGCCACCATTTCCGAGAGTCGAGACGGAAAGGGTGCCGGCGATCCTGCTGGCCCCAAGGTGGCCCCGTCGAGTGTGGGACGCAGATCTAAGGTAGCTGCTCGCCGACGTTCCTTGGCACCTGCCAGAGCGCCCAGATCTACTGTCTCAAGGGCCGAATTGCTACCCGAACTCAGGGACCCTGTGTTTGACGGCATGGCCGTTGAATCTTGGATTCTAACCCAGGCAGGGTTCGGGAGCGAGGTGGTCGCTACAATGATTAACGCCCAGAAGCCTGCTTCAGCATGAATTTACCACCACACCTGGAAGGTGTTCTTTGCTTGGTATCGACGCCGCGGTGTTTCCCCGCTGGGATTCTCGATCCCCAACATCTTGGCTTTTCTCCAGTCTGGCTTAAAGAGCCCGGATAGCTGTCGGTAGAGCATTAGACTCGGGCTTTGCCCCAGGTTCCCTCAGGAGACAAATATCGGCCTTATCCGTCCTGTTCCTGCGAGAATTGCTACCAATTTGCAGGTGAAGAGCTCCATTTGAACCGCTTCAGGATATCTCTTTGAGGTACCTTTCCTGGAAAGTGGTGTTCCTAGTGGCCATCACTTCCATCAGGCGGGCTTCAGAGCTGGCGCTCCTATCCTGCTGAGCTCCGTTCCTCACTTTCCATAAGGATAAGGTGGTCCTCAGACCAGCCCCTCCTTTTCGGCCGAAAGTCGTTTCCTCTTTTCACATTAATGAAGACGTTGTTTTGCCTTCATTTTGTCCAGCATCGGTGCGCCATGTGGAAAAGGCTCTTCACACGTTAGACCTGGTAAGAGCCCTCCGGAGGTACGTGTCGCGGACGGCACCTTTTTGTCAGACGGACACGCTGTTCGTGCTCCCCGAAAGGTGCAGGAAGGGACTCGCTGCCTCAAAATCGACCATAGCCAGATGGATTCGTTGGACAATTCAGGAGTCCTACCGCATTAGAGGCATGCCGATTCCAGCAGGGATCGGAGCGCACTCTACCCGGGCAGTGGGCGCCTTTTGGGCGCTTCGGCACCAGGCTTCGACATAACAGGTTTGCAAGGCAGCAACCTGGTCCAGCCTGCACACATTTGCCAAACATTATAATATCCATGCTTAGGCCTCGGCGGATGCGAGCCTGGGTAGAAGGATTCCCCAAGCAGCGGTGGCGTACCTTTTAAACAAGAGGTGCATGTAGGTTGGATCGGTGAGTCAATCTCCCACCCAGGGACTGCTTTAGGACGTCCCACAGTATCTGTGTCCCCCAGTGAGGCGAAGGAGAAACATGGATTTTTGTGAGTACTCACCGTAAAATCCTTTTCTCCGAGACGCTCATTGGGGGACACAGCACCCACCCTATTAGCCAGTTGGCTCTGTTTCTGTTTAGTTAATACGCATTTATTTATGTAATATAAGGGTGGTCCTTTTCTGGACATGTTGTACCTGTATTAAGGCTGATTTTGTTGTCCTCCTACTGCTTTGGCACCAAACTGAGTTCCGCCCGCAATAGGGGCGAGGGTGTATACGACGGAGGAGGAGCTAACCTCTTTTTTTTCACTTAGTGTCAGCCTCCTAGCTGCAGAAGCATACACCCACAGTATCTGTGTCCCCCAATGAGCATCTCGGAGAAAGGATTTTACGGTGAGTTATCACAAAAATCCATGTTTTTGGTTTCGCAAAGGAACTGTCCCCAGCTTCCTTTTCCTTTTTGAACAATCTTTGCTTTCCTCACCTTCCCTAGGTTTAATGCGGAATTTCTGCCTCTGCTGTTGGTGTCTGTTTATTGTCTGATGTCACTTCGACAGTGCTGCAGCTAGTCGGTGAGCTCAGCGGTTCTGCCCGAGCTGCTCAGAGCTGCTGAGCTTGATGATTGGAAGCCGTAAAGTTGACGTAACGTTAGAACTGCAATAACAGACATCAGGAGCGGAGACTCCATGTTAGACCCAGGGAGTGCGAGTAAAGATCATGATTGTTGTTTTTAAACTTCAGTTTATGAACAGGCGTTTTCTGAAATCAGAAAACCCGTTTAAGATCGTCTGTGTCTGCTGACAGGTCTACGTGGTTCTGATTTGCATTACATTCAGTTCTTTAGCCTTGAGTTGGACGTTCTCTCTTATAATGCTGCTTATTTTGTTTTCTGGGGGGAGATGCAAGAAACATTACAGCTATCACAACATTTCTCTCCATGTTCTGGTGGAGCACCCCCAGCCTTACTAGGTCTTCAGAGTCGGGAGGTGTAATCTTATGTTACATCAGTAGAAAAATGCAGCTTCACAGATTGCAGGGTTTATGATGCCACATAATTTTGGCTGGTTTTCACATACTTTTGTTGCTCAGCCACCAGTGGTACTTTCGCTATACAGCTATGGCTGCTTCATGATGCTAAATCTGATTCATTCTTTCTCTGTTTGCTTTTTCCTTCTCTTGCTTTCTCTGTATATCCCGTTGTTTACTATGAAGTCTTCTTCCAAATGGTTTTGGAAACTGGTTCCTGTAAGTGGAGCTCAGCTTCTGATCTGTGGTGTGTTTGTGGCTTGTCCTCCATGGCATCCTCCACTTCTGATCTGTGGTGTGTTGGTGGCTTGTCCTCCATATCATCCTCAGCTTCTGATCTGTGGTGTGTTAGTGGCTTGTCCTCCATATCATCCTCAGCTTCTGATCTGTGGTGTGTTGGTGGCTTGTCCTTCATATCATCTTCAGCTTCTGATCTGTGGTGTGTTTGATCCTTGTCCTTCATATCATCCTCCACTTCTGATCTGTGGTGTGTTAGTGGCTTGTCCTCCATGTCATCCTCAGCTTCTGATCTGTGGTGTGTTAGTGGCTTGTCCTCCATGTCATCCTCAGCTTCTGATCTGTGGTGTGTTAGTGGCTTGTCCTCCATGTCATCCTCCGCTTCTGATCTGTGGTGTGTTAGTGACTTGTCCTCCATGTCATCCTTCGCTTCTGATCTGTGGTGTGTTAGTGGCTTGTCCTCCATGTCATCCTCCGCTTCTGATCTGTGGTGTGTTAGTGACTTGTCCTCCATGTCATCCTCAGCTTCTGATCTGTGGTGTGTTAGTGGCTTGTCCTCCATGTCATCCTTCACTTCTGATCTGTGGTGTGTTGGTGGCTTGTCCTCCATATCATCCTCCGCTTCTGATCTGTGGTGTGTTGGTGGCTTGTCCTCCATGTCATCCTCAGCTTCTGATCTGTGGTGTGTTAGTGGCTTGTCCTCCATGTCATCCTCCGCTTCTGATCTGTGGTGTGTTAGTGACTTGTCCTCCATGTCATCCTTCGCTTCTGATCTCTGGTGTGTTAGTGGCTTGTCCTCCATGTCATCCTCCGCTTCTGATCTGTGGTGTGTTAGTGACTTGTCCTCCATGTCATCCTCAGCTTCTGATCTGTGGTGTGTTAGTGGCTTGTCCTCCATGTCATCCTTCACTTCTGATCTGTGGTGTGTTGGTGGCTTGTCCTCCATATCATCCTCCGCTTCTGATCTGTGGTGTGTTGGTGGCTTGTCCTCCATGTCATCCTCCGCTTCTGATCTGTGGTGTTAGTGGCTTGTCCTCCATATCATCCTTCACTTCTGATCTGTGGTGTGTTGGTGGCTTGTCCTCCATATCATCCTCCGCTTCTGATCTGTGGTGTGTTGGTGGCTTGTCCTCCATGTCATCCTCCGCTTCTGATCTGTGGTGTTAGTGGCTTGTCCTCCTTGTCATCCTCCGCTTCTGATCTGTGGTGTGTTGGTGGCTTGTCCTCCATGTCCTGCTCTCTTCTCATCTGCCTTTATTGTACAATGCTTGGATTGCAGATTCATCTTGTGTAAAACAGTGGCCATTCATTGGGCATAGCTGCATGTCATGTCCCATTGTGGGTTTTCCATCCAATATAGACACTGTGTATTAGTCCGCACTCAGGGCCTGTTCACATCGCAGCTTGGTCCTAGGCTCCGGATTTATTCCCAACATATTTCTAGTGTACCTATAGGCCCCTGCTTACCCTCCATAAGCCACAATGGAGCCCTGGCATACGCCATGCGGGTATGTGCTGTCATGCCGCCTTTTGACGATTATTAGTAAATTTCCACACTTTTGTTGATAGAACATAAAATGACTAATGACTGTCTTATAGCGAGGTGATATAGATACCAAGGACACCGCTCTCGCACCAGGGCTATGTTCACACGCAGCATTTTCTCTGCAGCCAAAACCGGCCCACTTGACAGTAAAAATGCTGCTTTCAAAACGTACATTTTATAGCGTTTGTGCTGCACTTTTGTGTGCGGATTAGGAGTGCTTTGTAGTATATGCTGAATAATACTAACTTTTTTAACCAAAAATGCTGCAACACCGCTTCTTTCTTTTTTGCAGCATGTTTTATCTCTCATTGCTTTCATTGGGTTAAAAAAAGCTGTAAAAACACTGAAAGAATTGACAAGCTGCAGATTTCAAAAACACTCAAATTCAGTCAGGAAAAAACAAAAATAAACCTGCATGACGTTTCTGAAATCTCCTAGCTTTCGCTGTTGCTGTAAAATGCAGCTTTTAATTTGCATGTAAAAACCTGCAAAACCGCAGCATGTGAACATAGCCATGCTCAAGATAGACGGGCGCAGAGACAGGAGGAAATGCAGAACAAGCAAGTGACGGGAAACTCTTCTAATATATCTTGGAGAAAGCTGCTCCTCTTGGATTGATCTTTCTCACAATTCAGGGGTAAAGTCTGTGTTCTGTGGAGATACATTTTCCCATTACTGAGAGAGATAAGTCTGTGCTTGTAAAATACTTTTGATGGGGAATTATGGAGGAGCTGGAGGCCGACACCGACATTCTGCTGCGCGTTCCATAGAACTTTCTGAGCACCAACTGTCATCTCCTATCTGAGTAATTGGAAATTCACTGAAGACAGATTTCAGCTGTAATTCGAGAAATGTGAAAGGATGATCAGTACAGGAGGAAAAAGGACAAAGATTCTCTTTTTTTTTTTTTTTTTATTTATTTACTAATACTACTGATTTATGGGGGTAAAAAGAAAATTCAAATGGAGGTTGCTCTTTAAAGGGGTTTTCAGAAATCTTTGTTACTAGGAGCAGCTTGTTGTAAAAAAAGGAGAAGAAAAAAAAAAAAACTGTTCTTCGTCCCCGGGTCCAGCACTAAGCCTGCAGTGCGGTCATCACATGGACATTGCTGCAGCACTGTGTGCCTCGTGCCATCTCTATGGGCAGAGCCTTTGAGCTCAGTTACTAACTGCAGCAATGTCACTATGACGTCAGCTTTGTAGACAATGGGCATCGGGAGCAGTGCTGGACCTGGGGAGGGTGGCTAAACCACAGTTTGACTGGTTTTCGTTTGTTTTTTAAACAAACTGCGCCTAGAGAAAGGGGGTTTTCTGGAAACTCCTTAAACATCACGGTTCTGATTTTCCATTTGACGTATAGACAGAAGATCTGGAAGACCCGCTGATTGTAAGCGCCTGACGCAGTCGCCCCCTATAGGCTCCCATATGTTGATTTAATGTACACAGAATGCTGCAGACATGTAGCAGGCCTATAAAATATTAATTCACTAGAATCCTCTTCCCTTTTTTGTGTTTTTGTTCCGTTCATGTCTGAATCTTGGATGCTGTGATCCATATGTGTGTCACGTGTAGCTAGGATGTTGCATGATGTGCAAGCATCATTCGCTTCCAGCTTCTGACTGTCTCCTCGTCTGTCCCTTACCAGGCCAGGTACAGGAAGGAACAGAATCTGTACAAGCAGCTGCCATGTATACCGCTTATGGAGAACATCCTGAAGGATGGCACTGATGGATGTGCCATCGCTGCCCTCATCCACTTTTACTGCCCAGATGTGGTCAGATTGGAAGGTAGGTTCAAGACTTCCAGATTTTGCTTATTAATTCCCTGATGTATTGAGAGGATTCTCCCTTTAAAGGTAAATGATGACCCATGCATCACTAGGCTATATAATAACTTACAGATCAACATGAGCTCAACAGCCGGACACCCCACTCATCATTAAATTGAAGGAGTCACAGCAAGTGCTGAAATGGAGAAGGGACCCGTGTCTTAAACTGCATTTACACTGAAAGATTCTCCTGAACACGATCTTAAAGGAAATCTGTCAGCAGGTTTTTGCTTTGTAATCTGAGGACAGCATGAGGTTGGGACCGAGACAAAGATTTCAGCCATGTGTCACTTATTAGGCTGTGTGCTGTTTACTTACAATTAAAGTTTTATAAGAGAGAGAGAGAGAGAATTTTTTTTTTTTTGTCCGGCACCCAGAAAGAAATTCGGGTTAAATCAGTGTTTGCAGGATCCGCCAGAGAAAAAAACGTTACAAGCTCCGTTTTGAAATTTTTGAGGATGGTGACGGACAGCAACTTTTGGCGGATCCTCACAAAAAACGGATGTAACGGACAGCAATCCGTCACAATCCGCCATTAATGCAAGTCAATGGGAAAAAAACGGATCCTCAAAAAATTGAGGATCCGTTTTTTTTCAAAACCTGGCGGATTGTGACTGATTGTAAAAAAACGGAAGTGTGAAAGAGGCCTTAGGAAAATTCTGGTGACAAATTCGCTTTAACACTTGTTCACGATCTTTCAGTGTAAACGGCTGATTATTCATTGAACAAACAAAACGCTCATCCATCAGGTGGAAATGATCTTTTGTGTTGCACAAAGTATCGTTGTTTTCAGCAGCACATCGTCCTGCAAAAACAGAACTGCCGGTAATAATGGCTGTCTATTGTCACAGTGCGGTCTAATACAGATCGTTCTATGCTCGTCGTTTGCCATAACCTGCCTGGGTAAGCAGGCTATTAACCCCTTAAGGACCAAGCGACTTTGTAGGTTAATGACCAGGTCAATTTTTACACTTCTGACCACTGTCCCTTTATGAGGTTATAACTCTGGAACGCTTTAACGGATCCCGCTGATTAAGAGATTGTTTTTTTCGTGACATATTGTACTTCATGTTTGTGGTTAAATTTCTTCGATATGACTTGCGTTTATTTATGAAAATAGCAGAAATTTGTCAAAAATTTTGAAAATTTTGCAATTTCCAAACTTTTATACCCTTAAATCAGAGAGTGATGTCACACATAATAGTTTTTTTTTTTGTTTTTGTTTTTTTTGTTAGGAAGTTATAAGGGTTAAAAGTTGACCAGCGATTTCTCATTTTTCCAACAAAATTTACAAAACCATTTTTTTTAGGAACCACCTGACATTTGAAGTGAGTTTGGGGGGTCAATATAACAGAAAATACCCCAAAGTGACACCATTCTAAAAACTGCACCCCTCAAGGTGCTCAAAACCACATTCGACGTTTATTAACCCTTTAGGTACTTCACAAGAATTGAAGCAATGTGGAAAGAAAAAATTAACATTTAACTTTTTTTCCCCCAAATTCTTTTTTATTTTGTCAAGGGTATCAGGAGAAAATGAACCACAATATTTGTTGTGCAATTTCTCCTGAGTACACCGATACCCCATGTGTGGAAGAAGACCAATCTTTAGGCGCACGGAAGGGAAGGAGCATCATTTGAGATTTTGGATGTCAAATTGGCTGGAATCGAGAGCGGACGCCATGTTGTGTTTGCAGAGCCCCTGATGTACCTAAACAGTTGAAACCCCGCATAAGTGACCCCATTTTGGAATCGAGACCCCCTAAGGAACTTATCTAGATGTGTGGTGAGCACTTTGAACCCCCAAGGGCTTCACAGAAGTTTATAACGTACAGCGGTAAAATTAAAAAATCATATTTTTTTCCCACAAAAACGATCTTTTTGCCCCCAAATTTTTATTTTCACAAGGGTAACAGGAGAAATAGGACGCCAAAAGTTGTTGTGCGATTTTGTCCTGAGTACGCTGATGCCCCATATGTGGGGGTAAACCACTGTGATCGCCTTACTGCGATCTTTGGGAGGCAGAATGAACAAATCCACAAAAGGGGAAGAATTGGTTTTAATTTTTTACGCCGTTCCTCGTGCGGTATTAGTGATTAGGTGACTTTATTCCTCGGGTTGGAGCGATTACAGCGATACCAGATTTATATCCTTTTTTCATGTTTAGCTTTTGTCACACACTTAAAAGATCCTTTTTTTTTTTTTTTTGGATTAATTTTTTGTAAGAAATTTTTGCATTGCTGTATTTTGAGAGCTATAATTTTTCCATATTTCAGCCGACAGAGTCAGGTGCGGCCTTGTTTTTTGCGGGACGAGCTGACGTTTCTATTGGTGAAAAATGGAAAAGAGTATTCAGCTCACCTTTTATTCGTTCATTGTGAACTTTGAATGTCTCTGACAGACAGAAGGACAGAATACGTGAGCACCTCCATGATATTGTGCAACCCACTAACAGAAATGTCTCTAATCTGTCGAAACATTTTATTTCTGTCCATAATAGGGATCTATCTAGCATGAAAATTTCTGCGGTGGAGCGAATCAAAAGAAACATACGGGGTGGAGATAGAGAGAAATTTTTACGAAATCGACAAGCATTTTGGATTTATGTGCTTGATACACGTGTACCTTTGGGCTTGAGTTTGAGAAAAGAATTTATGCTGCACTATTGAATTCTTTTTGCTTTTATATTTCTTTATTCTTGTATTTTTTTGTATACATTCTTTTCTGTTATTTTTTGTCTCTTACATTTGTAGTATATAATTTGCATTGTTGATTACTTAATTTTGATCACTTGTGTATTGATTTTATATATTGCTCAGCTGATACTTTGAGGTTGCTCTGAGTCTAAGAGCAGATCATGCTCGAAACGCGTTCAGAGCCTCTCTGGACTATCCCCATGCGGTAATCCCCCTGGGTATATTTTTTGATCACAAGCAGCCATGTATTCATTTTTTAATGATATTAAATAAATTCTTCGAATTTTACCTCTTGGAGCTGGACTTTTTCTTTGGAGTTTCTATTGGTACCATTTTCGGTCACATAACGTTTTTTGATCACTTTCTATTCCTATTTTTGTGGGGGCAGAATGAACAAAAACCAGCTATTCAGGAATTGTGTTTTTTTTTTTTTTTCCCATCATTCTGTGCACGGTAAAATTAGTATGGCAGCTTTATTCTTCGGGTCACTACGATTACAGCGATACCTCATTTATAGTTTTTATGTTTTGGTGGTTTTTTTACACAAAAACTTTTATAGAAAAAATAATTACTTTTGCTTCACTTTATTCTGCGAGCTATAACTATTTTTTATTTTTCCGCTGATGGAGCTGTATGGCGGCTTGTTTTTTTTGCGGGACAAGACGGTGCTTTCAGTGATACTATTTTTATTACCATTCTTTTTTTTATCGTGTTTTATTCCACTTTTTCCAAAATAGGTAATAAGCCAAGGAGATAAATACTTTCACAAGCCACTGTACAGTGGCATGTAAAAGTTTGTGTACCTCTGGTCAAAATTACCGTTATTGTGAACAGTTAAGCAAGTTGAAGATGAAGTGATCTCTACAATACCTAAAGTTAAAGCTGACACATCGACCCTCTGCCAGCCCCCCCCCCCCCCCCCCCCCCTGAACGCTGCGATCGCGCCCGATCGCAGCACTCGGGGGGGGGGGGTTAACAGCCAGGGCGAGCGCGGACGCCGCTCCTGGCTGTTACTGCAGGAAGCTCAGCCACCGGCAGCGCTGAGCTGCACTTATCAGGCAGGAGATGCTGAAATTTCAGCATCTTCTGTCCGCTTATGCTGTGATCGGTCAGTCATATTGACTGACCAATCACAGCGCTCTGGGTGCGGGAACTGACTGCAAGGGTTCCCGCACCTCTTGCCGTGCCTCTCAGCTGTCTATCACAGCTGTCAACAGTGAACTGTCACTGCGTGTTTACACGCAGTGACAGTTTAAATGCATGCCGGGCATAGCCCATCATGGTGCGAGAACTTACGTCCTGCCATGAGGGGGCTATGCCCGTCAATGGATGTTAAGGGGTTAAACTGCCATCCTGTAAATATTTACCAATCTGTGGGTTGTTTAGGCCTGTTTCACATTTCAGTGTTTTTGACGTCAGTCGAAATCCGTCGTTTTGCAAAAAAAAAAAAAAACGGATCCGCCATTTTTTTTGGGCGGATCCGTTTTTTCCCATTGGCTTGCATTGTGGTGGATTTTGACGGATGGTCATCCGTTGCATCCGTTTTTGACGGATCCGTCATCATTTTGGCACCCGCTGTCTTGAGTGGACTGACAATAAAACTTTTTTTGGGTGCGTCAAAAAAGCGGGTAGCAACGGATCCGTCGCTGTCCTCCATGCGTTATAATGGACGCCTATTGGGCGGCGGATACGTTGGCAACCGTTAATTGACGGAATCCGCCAACGGATCCGCCTTTTTATACAGTGCATGCCTAAAAGAATATTCCTTTTTCTCTTTTTCTCTCTTTTTCTCTTTTCTCTCTTTTCTCTTTCTCTCTCTTTTCTCTTTTTTTTTTTCTCTCTCTTATTTTCCTCTCTCTTTTTTTCTCTCTTTTTTTCTCTCTTTTTTACTCTCTTTTTTTCTCTCTTTTTTTCTCTCTTTTTTTCTCTCTTTTTTTTCTCTTTTTTTCTCTCTTTTTTTCTCTCTTTTTTTCTCTTCTTTTTTTTCTCTCTTTTTTTCTCTCTTTTTTTCTCTCTTTTTTTCTCTCTCTTTTTTTTCTCTCTTTTTTTCCCTCTCTTTTTTTCTCTCTTTTTTTCTCTCTTTTTTTCTCTCTTTTTTTCTCTCTTTTTTTCTCTCTTTTTTTCTCTCTCTTTTTTCTCTCTCTTTTTTTCTCTCTCTTTTTTTCTCTCTCTTTTTTTCTCTCTCTTTTTTTCTCTCTCTTTTTTTCTCCTCTCTTTTTTTCTCTCTCTTTTTTTCTCTCTCTTTTTTTCTCTCTCTTTTTTTCTCTCTCTTTTTTTCTCTCTCTTTTTTTTTTCTCTCTCTTTTTTTCTCTCTCTTTTTTTCTCTCTCTTTTTTTCTCTCTCTTTTTTTCTCTCTCTTTTTTTCTCTCTCTTTTTTTCTCTCTCTTTTTTTCTCTCTCTTTTTTTCTCTCTCTTTTTTTTTCTCTCTCTCTTTTTTTCTCTCTCTTTTTTTCTCTTCTCTTTTTTTCTCTCTCTTTTTTTCTCTCTCTTTTTTCTCTCTCCTTTTTTCCTCTCTTTTTTTCTCTCTCTTTTTTTCTCTCTCTTTTTTCTCTCCTCTTTTTTTTCTCCTCTCTTTTTTCTCTCTCTTTTTTTCCTCTCTCTTTTTTTCTCTCTCTTTTTTTCTCTCTCTTTTTTTTTTCTCTCTTCTTTTTTTTCTCTCTCTTTTTTTCTCTCTCTTTTTTTTCTCTCTCTTTTTTTCCTCTCTTTTTTTCTCTCTCTTTTTTTTCTCTCTCTTTTTTTCTCTCTTTTTTTCTCTCTCTTTTTTTCTCTTTTTTTCTCTCTTTTTTTTTTCTCTCTCTTTTTTTTTCTCTCTTTCTCTCTCTCTTTCTCTCTCTCTTTCTCTCTCTCTTTTCTCTCTCTCTTTCTCTCCTCTCTTTCTCTCTCTCTTTCTCTCTCTCTTTCTCTCTCTCTTTCTCTCTCTCTTTCTCTCTCTCTTTCTCTCTCTCTTTCTCTCTCTCTTTCTCTCTCTCTTTCTCTCTCTCTTTCTCTCTCTCTTTCTCTCTCTCTTTCTCTCTCTCTTTCTCTCTCTCTTTTTCTCTCTCTCTTCTTCTCTCTCTCTTTCTCTCTCTCTTTCTCTCTCCTCTTTTCTCTCTCTCTCTCTCTCTCTCTCTCTCTTTTCTCTCTCTCTCTCTCTCTCTCTCTCTCTCTTTTCTCTCTCTCTCTCTCTCTCTTTCTCTCTCTCTCTCTCTCCTCTTTTTTCTCTCTCTCTCTCTCTCTCTCTCTTTTCTCTCTCTCTCTCTCTCTCTCTCTCTCTCTTTTCTCTCTCTCTCTCTCTCTCTCTCTCTCTCCTCCTCCTCTCTCTCTCTCTCTCTCTTTTCTCTCTCTCTCTCTCTTTTCTCTCTCTTTTCTCCTCTCTTTTCTCTCTTTCTCTCTCTTCTCTCTCTTTCTCTCTCTTTTCTCTCTCTCTCTCTCTTTTCTCTCTCTCTCTCTCTCTTTTCTCTCTCTCTCTCTCTTTTCTCTCTCTCTCTCTCTCTTTTCTCTCTCTCTCTCTCTCTTTTCTCTCTCTCTCTCTCTTTTCTCTCTCTCTCTCTCTCTCTTTTCTCTCTCTCTCTCTCTCTTTTCTCTCTCTCTCTCTCTCTTTTCTCTCTCCTTTTCCAGAGTCATGTCACTTTAAATTTCATGAAAAGTCAGCTAAAAAACAGATCCTGTGTCATCCATTTGTGGCAAAAACGTAAACGGATCCGTTTTTTTTGCACTCTGGCGGATTTGACTGACGTCAAAAACTTAAATGTGAAACAGGCCTTAGTGCCGCAGGTCGGTGGGAATAAATGAACTTTAAAGGCTTGTCCCACGAACAAATTACATTTTAATTAATATAAATAGTGTGTGGACAGGGTGTCTTTTATACAGGAAGTTAAAACAGGTGCAAATAATATAAGTAATGTGTGCAGAGTAGGAGGGCTTCTAAAAGAAAAATTAACAGGTCTGTGAGAGCCAGAATTCTTGCTCGTTGGTAGGTGATAAAAAAAACTTATTTCATGCAATAAAATGCAATATAATTATTTAAAAATCATACATTGTGATTCTCTGGTTTTAATTTTTAGATTATGTCTCTCACAGGTTGAAGTGTGCCTATGATAAAAATTACAGACCTCTCCATTCTTTGTAGGTGGAAAAAACTTGCAAAATCGGCAGTGTATCAAATACTTATTTTCCTCACAGTAAATGTGCCTCTGCTATGTACTGATGGCTGTGTTCAACTGTTCAGAGCTACTCCAGTTTGTGTTTGGCACATACAATATCACCTGACAGAAACGGAAGCATAAGTCACTTATGATGAAGATGAGAATACAGATGACACGGCAGGGGCTTGCAGCTGCTGCTTTCTGAGGTAACACATTTCCCTGCCTGTTTTATCACAGGAGTGTTTCTGCCGCAATCACCAGTCTTGTGAGCTCATAATAAATCAAGGATATTACATATAACCTCCATGGCCACTGGCTGACTTGATTTATGATTCGCTCAGAGGGCTGGAGAAACGGCAGAAATACTCACTCCTGTGCTACCTCAGGCAAGAAAATTTGTTTACCTCAGAAAGCTGCATTCGTGAGCCCTATCTATTTTATCCGTATACTCCTTTATCATAAGTGAATTATGCGTCTCCCCCCCTGGCCAGGAGTTGATACGTCAGGACCATGAACTGGAGCAGCTGTACATGGTGAGACACAGCCATTACACATTACGTAGCGTGGGGAACTTTTAGAAGATTATTTCAGCACAGGAAGAGTTTTTTAACACATTCGATTGTGGGACTTTGTTTTTATGATAAGATCTATGATAAGTGTATTTTGCTGATGAGTCAGCCCATTTTTAGTTGTAGGTATAGTCCTGTCGACATGCCATAACATTCCAATATGGAACTCCCTCAAAATCTGGTTAAAAATCTCGATCTGCTCCTCTGCATTATTGTTTTGCGTGTATCCATTTTATCTTCATCTGACTTTGATTCAGTATGTGCTGGCCCAGTCATGTAACTGATTGCCCCAGGCTTTATAGTCTCTCGCCCGCTATGTGATCCCACGGAAGTGTCATGTATTGGAGGAGGTTTTGGCGTGCAGCTTCTTTGTGTGAAGTATCACTACCGAGGACTAAAAATTACAACCTGCAATTCACTTAGTCCTTGCCTATTTATGGGATGTACAAGTTGCGGATTTCTGCGGGACCCCCCTCCGATCTGGGGAATGGAGCCTTGAAGTTCCTCTTCTTGAATGCAGCAATGCCGCACTCCTGTGGATAGGTGACAGAGAATTGGTCGCATTGATCTGTTCTTGTATCTTTAATTCACTGGTAGCACGTTAGAGAAAATGAATGTTTGTAGCTTTCTTGGTTAATTTTGTTTTCAAGTCCCCAAAATAAGGAAATATCTTTCCATTATTCAGCATTATCCTCTTTTGCTGAGCAATGTGAATATGTGATAATTTGCCCAGGGGAGACAGTATATTTTGTGAAAACAAAGCACAATATGTACAAAGGTCACAGATCATGTCAGTCATTGCATGCTTGTTAGCGCCATATTGTTAGGCCTCTTTCACACTTCCGTTTTTTACAATCAGTCACAATCCGCCAGGTTTTGAAAAAAAAACGGATCCTCAAATTTTTTTTGAGGATCCGTTTTTTTCCCATTGACTTGCATTAATGGCGGATTGTGACGGATTGCTGTCCGTTGCATCCGTTTTTTGTGGAGGATCCGCCAAAAGTTGCTGTCCGTCACCATCCTCAAAAATTTCAAAACGGGAGCTTGTAACGTTTTTTCCTCTGGCGGATCCTGCAAACACTGATTTAACCCGAATTTCTTTCTGGGTGCCGGACAAAAAAAAAAATTCTCTCTCTCTCTCCTCTCTCTCTCTCTCTCTCTCTCTCGGGCCAGCGATTCCTTTAAATTTCTTCATTTTCAGGATCCGTCTAAAAAACGGATCCTGTGCCATCCGTTCACATCAGTTGAGAACGGATCCGCTTGTCCGCCTTTTTGGCGGATTATAACTGATGCAAAAAACTGAAGTGTGAAAGAGGCCTTAGGAAGATTAGACGCCACTAAGCTCTGACAGTGGAAACCTGGGCCAGGAGATTCCAGACCAAGGGCATGGTTCACATGACTATTTGTGGTCCGTGTGCTGGCCTTCTCCTTGTCCCTAACTAGGGACTGTTCTGATGGTGTGCGGGTAGTGGTGAGCATAAAGCGGTTGTGCCAGCTATATATGGATAGGGTAAGGGATCTGATTTATTGGGCATGCAGGGTCCAACACTACAGTACTCAGCCATTTCTGTCAGTCTCATGGCGAAGGAATAGTGCCCAGGTGCCCCTGCTTTACCTCTATTCCAATGGTGCTCTGCGGTGCCATGTTCTCTGGGTCGATGAGAGTCCCACTGGTTGGTACCCCGAGGATCTAGAAGGTATCTCATACCCTATGGAAAGAGGATAACTTGTATATTTGGTACCACTATTTTGGTGGACGTGGGCACTGGAGAAGTGAGCTCCACAAGTCCTGGAGGTCAAGAATAATTGCCTGGTGGTTGAGGTCCGGTAGTATGTCCTTTCTATACTTTGTGTTTTGCTTTCCTCCGTATATGTTCCACTATGCATGGAATAATTGTGGGTCTCCCAACACACGCTTACACCCCCATGCATGTCTGAGACTGTTGAGTTTGGGTCTGGACCCCACGGCTGGTGCCAATAGCATAGTTCGAAACCCCGGAGGTGTGAATCCAGCCTTATACTGATGTGTGAAGAGACCTAAAGCACATTGAGCAGTCACTGCTTCCCACAGTGTAAGTGTCTGGAGACAAAACGGCACCACTATATTACCGTGTCTCACACTGCAAGCTCTCATTGGTGTCCTCCTTCCTACAAACCTTAGATCAGACTTCCCTCTGGCTGTAAGGCCATAATCTGCAATAGGATGCCTCTCCCCAAAACGGTCTGCAATAGGAGAATGCCAAGAGATAAAGAGGATAATCTTACATTTCTCATCCACATGCTGCACAGTTTTCTGCATAGTAATGTAACTGGCATCTGCCTCAGATTACATAACTTTTTAGGGCTGCAGAGTTAAATCCCCCATGAATCCATAGTGCAGACTGTCCTAGAACAGCTGATCTCTCATGGTAGACTGTAAAATGCCTAATAATGCCTATAATAGAGATCTAGGGAGTGGGGGAACAACTGATTTTAATTTAGGGAGATCTTTGTTGAGGTTAGTGACACTGAAGCATCATTTAAGGGGAATCTGTCGGCAGTTTTTTGCTATGTAATCCTAGGAGCACCATGCTGTAGGGGCAGAGATCCTAATTCCAGTGATGTGTTACTTATTGGGCTGTGTGCTGCTGTTTCAGTAAAATCAGTGTTTCATCAGCGGGAGATTATCACTACAGGACTAGCTACCTCGTGCCTCCTAGTCATCTGCTCTGTATAACCTCGCCTCCCACTACTGATTGGCAGCCTTCTGCCTATGCACAGTGTACACTGAAAGCTGCCAATTGGTGGTGTTGTCGGAGTTAAATAGAGCTCAGCATTTAGATCACTTCTGGATCTGAAGTAGAGAAAACTGGTGATTGTATCAAAATGACAGCAAGCAGTCCAGTAAGTGATACATCACTGGATTAGTGTCTCTGCACATAAATCATGCTGCTCTTAGATTAATACAAAATCATGGTGACCTATTCCCTTTAATAGTATTGCGTACATGACGATTTTAGAAAAGAGGATTGGTAAGAAAAAAAGATATTTATATCATTACTGTTATTATACTTAGGATATTGGGTATTGCTGTAATGACGTTGCACAACCTCCGGTATCCAACTGAAGGGTCAGTAACAGTCACCACCTTTTCACTACATTTTATAGAATTAATGTATATATTTTTTTTTTTTTACTATAGATATTTGCTTCAAGGAGTTGATGTCCCTGGCTGACAAGCCTGTATAACCTTCAGTTAATTCAGGAGTTCTGCCAGGAGTATCTGAATGGCTGGCTGCCACTTTAGCTTGGAAGATATGCTGTATGCATCCTCCTCCATCAAGGTCTGTACCTGGTGCATGTGACGGAGATTGGGAGCGTATTGATAATGTCTATTGATTGCCCTGGGAGTCTGTTTGTGGCCCCAGGGATTTTCCTCCCTTTGCCAATGTTTGCATATAAGTTGTTACTGGAGGATCTCCCACCAGCCACAGTGCTTACTACCTACTGCTGTGTCCATCCCTGGCACCAGCACTGAGCAGGGTGACAGTGGGAGCCCCAGGACCAGGATCGCAACTCAGGAGGACCCACATGTGCCTTTGTAAGTCCTGTTTACAGTGGCTCTTACCATTAAATAATAATTAAGCTCCATTCTGATACAGACTTGCAAAGCAAGTACACCAGCCTCATCAGGTTTAAGAGATCTCCTTAACAATGTATGCAGTTCATTTTGTGAAATGTGGTGACTTATCCTCTTTAAAGGTAATTTATCACCTCTTTTTGCCCCCATAAACTACCACTCGGGTATGTACACAGGGACTACATTATGTCCTCATCATCACAGTTAACCGGTATATAATACCTCCATGCACTCATGAACGTCTCGTGTACCCTCCTCTAGCCTGTTGACTCAAGTGCCAGTTTCATCAGCCCGTCCTTATACATGCTATTGAAGTCACTAATAAAATTGCACTGTATGACCTTAACGGCAAGGACCGTGCTTATGCCACTGACTTTGTGTTCTTAACCTTCAAAAAAGAAATGTGTTATATAATACATTGCTCAAAAAAATAAAGGGAACACTAAAATACCACATCCTAGATATCTCTGAATGAAATATTCCAGTTGCAAATTTTTATTCATTGCATAGTGGAATGTGTTCTGAACAATAAAACATAACAATTATCAATGTAAATCAAAATGAATATCACATGGAGGTCTGGATTTGGAATGATACTCAAAATCAAAGTGGAAAATCAATGTACAGGCTGATCCAACTTCAGTGGAAATGCCTCATGACAAGGAAAATATGCTCAGTATTGTGTGTGGCCTCCTCGTGCCTGTATGACATCCCTACTGTACAACGCCTGGGCATGCTCCTGATGAGGTTGCGGATGGTCTCCTGAGGGATCTCCTCCCAGACCTGGACTAAAGCATCCGCCAACTCCTGGGACAGTCTGTGGTGCAACGTGACGTTGGTGGATGTAGCGAGACATAATGTCCCAGATGTGCTCAATCAGATTCATGTCTGGGGAACGGGCGGGCCAGTCCATAGCTTCAATGCCTTCATCTTGCAGGAACTGCTGACACACTCCAGCCCACATGAGGTCTGGCATTATCCTGCATTAGGAGGAACCCAGGGCCAACCTCACCAGCATATGGTCTCACAAGGGGTCTGAGAATCTCATCTCGGTTCCTAATGGCAGTCAGGCTACCTCTGGCGAGCACATGGAGGGCTTTGCGGCCCTCCCAAAGAAATGCCACCCCACACCATTACTGACCCACTGCCCAAACCGATCATGCTGAAGGATGTTGCAGGCAGCAGATTGCTCTCCAGACTGTCACGTCTGTCACATGTGCTCAGTGTGAACCTGCTTTCATCTGTGAAGAGCACAGGGCGCCAGTGGCGAATTTGCCAATCCTGGTGTTCTGTAGCAAATGCCAAGCATCCTGCACGGTGTTGGACTGTGAGCACAACCCCCATCTGTGGACGTCGGGCCCTCAGAAGACCATCCTCATGGAGTCGGTTTCTAACGGTTTGTGCAGACACATGCACATTTGTGGCCTGCTGGAGGTCATTTTGCAGAGCTCTGGCAGTGCTCCTCCTGTTCCTCCTTGCACAAAGGTGGAGTTAAGCCTAGTTTCACACTAGCGTTACCAAGCGCAGCACAAGGCCGCTGCTAAGCTCCTCCCCGGCTGCGCCCCCCCTCCGGTCAGCTCCTCCTCTGGGCGCATGACGCTGCATGAGACCAGCGTACCCTATATTTAGCGTTTGGTACCCTGGCCGTGCGCTGGTATGGTTTTGCGGCGCATGCGCCGTTTTTGCGCTGCTCCGAACGCTGTTGCATTTTTGTGCGCTTGGCGTAGCGCAAAAAGGGAGCATGTGCCGGCAAAAACATACCAGCGCATGGCCAGCATACACAACCCTAAATATAGGGTACGCTGGTTGCATGCAGCGTCATACGCCCAGAGGAGGAGCTGACCGGAAAGAGGCGCGGCCAGGGCGCGCTTGGTAACGCTAGTGTGAAACTAGCCTTAGCGGTCCTGCCTGCTTGGTTGTTGCCTTCCTACGGCCCCCTCCACGTCTCCTGGTAGCGCCTCCAGCCTCTGAAACACTATGCTGGAAGGACACAGCAAACCTTCTTGCCACAGCTCGCAGTGGTGTGGCCATCCTGGATGAGCTGCACTACCTGAGCCACTTGTGCGGGTTGTAGGGTCTGTCTCATGCTACCACGAGCGTGTAAGCACAACCAACATTCAAAAGTGACCAAAACATCAGCCAGAAAGCAATGGTAAAGAGATGTGGTCTGTGGTCCCCACCTGATGAACCACTCCTTTTATTGAGGGGTGTCTTGATAATTGCCAGTAATTTCCATCTGTTGTCTATTCCATTTGCACAACAGCATGTGAAATTGATTGTCAATCAGTGTTGCTTCCTAAGTGGACAGTTTGATTTCACAGAAGTTTGATTTCTTGGAGTTATATTCTGTTGTTTAAGTGTTCCCTTTATTTTTTTGAGCAGTGTATATTGCATTCTGTGTCTTATTCTTTGTTCTGTTTTTTTTGTCTTATCAGGCCAATTATTTGGTGTTCATGGCAGAACTTTTCTGGTGGTTTGAAGTAGTAAAACCGTCATTTGTGCAGCCAAGAGTGGTGGATACACAAGGTAAGTCTTCACTGCTAGTGGGGACTAGGTTGTGGACGTTGTTACTTTTTTAGCACCATAAATAATCTGCTGTCAGGTGAGAAACCTGCAGACATTTAGTACGTTGACCTGTTAATGCTGAGGAGCTGAATAAGACGGAGATGTGGATTTTAAAGTTTAGGGAGCATAATACTTTATTTTCCCCTCAACCAAGGGGTCGTTGGCAGAGATTCTTCTCTGGGGGCGATTGACTTTTTTCCCTGAATGACATTGCCCAATCTAAGATGTATAAGGGTCAGTATACGCAGTCATCTATTTATTGCCCTATAGATTTATTAAAGTTAGTACTTTACTACCATTTAACATTTGCATTTCAGGACCCGTGAAGGCAACCTCAAAATCACGTTTCAACAGGAGACATACATTATCAGGTTCCTCACATGCAAGGTATAGTAATTTTACCTACTGTATTAAAATATTAATATAACAGAAAAGCTTACCTTATACCACACTGCTGAAGGAGTGACCTAGAACTGTAATAAGCTAGTAAGTCTACCAGCCTTCTATAATTTCACCATAAAGTAGTGCAAGCGGCATATGATCAAAAACCTTTTATTCTGAGTTGATCTGCAACCGCTCTGTTTCCCCTAAATTCACACACACTGGTTGTAACAATCCTGCCTGCAATCGTTAAGTGATTGTACACTCCTCAGACAACCTCACCCCAATCCCCATGTTTCCCCCTATGCAAAATAACACCTATACTCTGCTCCAGCGTGGGCTACTTTCTAGTGGTGTATGGCTCTCCCGCGGCTCACATGACATTGTCATGCGATCCCTACAGTCAATCAGCTGCCTCTTCACTCTCTCCTCCTTTGGACAAATCAAACATCCGGAGGAAGTGAAAGCTGTGGCCGCAGAGCTGGCACTTAGGCTATGTGCACACGTAACGGAACTCTCGCGGAAATTACCGCGAGAATTCCGGAATTCCATTCCGCGGGAAAATCGCATTTTAAATTCCCGCGATTTTCCCGCGGAAAAACTAGCATTTTGCAAGCGTATTTAGCTTGCAAAATGCTAGCGTTCTCCAAGCGATCTGTAGCATCGCTTGGAGAACTGATTGACAGGTTGGTCACACTCGTCAAACAGTGTTTGACAAGTTGTGACCAACTTTTTACTACTGAGGCCGCCTATGCAGCATCAGTAGTAAAAGATAGAATGTGTAAAAAAAAAAAAAAATGGTGTTATTCTTACCTTCCGACGTCCCACGCATCCGTTCCCAGTAATCCTTTGCGAAAATGCCCGCGATGACGTCCGTTTCTCGCGGGATCGCGACGTCTCGCGGTTATTCGCGCGAATGACCGCGAGACTTCGCGATCCCGCGAGAACGGACGTCATCGCGGGCATTTTCGCAAAGGATTACTGGGACCGGGAGCGTGGGAGAGAGGCGGGAAGGCTGCGGGGGACGCCGGAAGGTAGGAATAACAATATTTTTTTATTTTATAATTCTATTTTTTTACAGGGATATGGTACCCAAAGCCCGGAGGACAGTCTCCTCTCCTCCGGACCGTGGGTACCATCCGCAATTGTTCTGCTTACTTCCGCATGGTGTGCACAGCCACATGCGGGGGAAGGAAGCGGAACAATGCATTCCTATGGGTGCGGGATCGCCGTGATTCCGCAAAATAATGAGCATGCTGCGTTTTTTTTTACCGCAAAGCGATTCCGCCGCGGTAAAAACCGCAGCATTAGCACAGCATTGCGGAATCCCATAGGAATGCATGGGATGCTTACTTTTCGCGGCAAAATAGCGCGGTTAAAACCGCCGCGGAAACGCGAAAAAAACGCCACGTGTGAACTCAGCCTTACACCGCTGAACAGTACCTGCACTGGATGTGAGTATGAGTGGTGTTATTTTATAAGGCGGATGAGAAGGGGTTGTCAGAGTAGTGGACAACCCCCTTTTAACTTCTTTCAAACGTCTAATTCACTTTTCAAGGTGACAAAATGAAGATTAATTTTATTTTACCTTACAGAATAGTTCCAGATGTGCCATCGTCGCCTGGACCGGGTAAGGGCTCTGTTATCTCTAACATTAGAGTTGGTTTGAATTGATTCACAAGACCTGGTCCATCAGCCACATCACTAATGGGTCCACCTCACAGGAGTGCTGAGAACCAACTCTTACCTATCGGCATCCTCGGCCCCTGTCGTTGATTAACCAGCCTGGTCATGTTGCGCCAGGCCAGCTAATCAAAAGAAGAGCCATGGACACAGATTACTGATGTCGCTGATGGACCAGGTCCTGTGAATAGATCTGCCCCAATTCTGGATAATACACATGATCAGTCAAATTTATGGTGGTATTCTGGTCTGTAAACTGCAGTAGTCAGGTTCCTCATACTTGCCTGACTCTGCGCACGCTAATCTGCTGAGAGGGATCTTGTGCTGAATACAGGTATTATATGCAGAGTGCATCATTTAAGCTCACTTCAATTTGCCTAACAAATGATAGAACTATTACAAAGGCGGCATTCTCAGGACACAACGCGGTCTCCTGTTCTCCCAATGAGCCGTCTGCTTGCAGTGATGCGGTCGGTTGCATGTGGGGTATGTAAAAAGCGGTGACAGGACAATTGTGTACAAGATAATTGTGTACGGGACTAATTGTGTACAGGCCAATTGTGTACAATGACAATTGTGTACAAGGCAATTGTGTACAAGGCGATTGCCCTGTACACAATTGT